>NW_024067891.1:0-300000 GCF_009389715.1 Phoenix dactylifera | reverse complement strand
TCTTTCTAACTCTTCTTCATTGCTCATATTGTTCTATATGCTCATTTAGGAGTTTAAATCTTTTCTTTTCATTTGTTTGAAAACTTTGTAAAGGTTCGTTGGTGAGCCCGCAAAACCAACAAAGGTTTTTGGTAAACCCGGAAAACCAAAGTTGTAAAGGTTCGTTGGTAAGCCCGCAAAACCAACAAGGTTTTTGGTGAACCCGGAAAACCAAAGTTGTATAGGTTCGTTGGTGATCCCGTAAAACCAACAAGGTTTTTGGATTGTGAGCCCGGAAAACAATCCAACTGTAATCCGCGAGATTATAGTGAATTCCCAAGGGTACGCTTGGGGAGTGGACGTAGGTGCTAAGGAGAGCACCGAACCACTATATATTGTTGTGTTTGGATTGTGTTTGTGCTTTCATTCTCTCTTGCTTTACTTTCTATTCTTGCATTAGTTTAACTCACTCGAATAACCTAAGTAAGCATCCATCGCAGTTAACTAAGAAAGTTTTAAAAGCACTAAAGTAAAGAAGAAACCAATTCACCCCCCCTCTTGGCTTGTCACCTTGGGCAACAAGTGGTATCAGAGCAAGGTGCTCTAATAGTACTCATTGATCTAACAATCAAGAGTTAAAGATCATGACAACCCAAGTGGGATGTGCAATGAGTGAGGGACAATCCACAAATAGACCTCCTCTATTTAATGGCACAAACTACACATATTGGAAAGCCAGAATGAGGATATTCATTCAAGCTTCAGATTATGAACTATGGCAAATCATCACTAGAGGACCTCACACACCCACACTTAACATAGAGGGCACTATCATACCCAAACCAGAAATGGATTGGAATGAAAATGATAGAAGATTAGCACAGTTAAATGCAAAAGCTGTAAATATACTTTACTGCTCTTTAGATGTAAATGAATTTAATAGAATATCCACTTGCACCACCGCCAAAGAAATTTGGGATAGACTTGAGGTCACACATGAAGGGACCAATCAAGTTAAGGAGTCTAAGATAAACATATTAGTACACAAGTATGAACTGTTTAAAATGGAATCTACTGAGTCCATAACTGATATGTTTACTCGTTTTACTGATATTATAAATGGGCTTAAGAGTTTAGGAAAGTCTTATTCTAACTCTGATTTGGTGCGTAAAATTCTCAGGTCTCTACCAAGGAATTGGGAGGCCAAGGTAACCGCTATTCAAGAAGCAAAGGACCTCAACACACTGCAGTTAGAGGAGCTTCTAGGATCACTCATGACCTATGAGTTGACAATGAGGCAAAATTCAGAAGATGAGGTCAAGAGGAGAAAGCCTATTGCCCTAAAGACTACCACCCCTAGACAACAAACTGAATCGGAAGATTCAAATGATGATGAAGATATTGATGAAGAAGGGATGGCAGTGCTTGGGAGAAAATTCAGAAAATTCATGAGAGGTAAGAATAGATTCCATAAAAAGAAGCCCTTCATTAAAGGTAACTCAAGCAAAGAAAAGGGTAAGGACAAAGAAAAGGAGAAAGAAACTCCCATTTGCTATGAGTGTAACAAACCCGGGCATTATAAGATAGATTGCCCAGATTTGAAGTGGATGGCAAGAAAATTGAAAAAGAAGAATTTTATGGCCGATTGGAGTGAGAGTGAGGAATCAAGTTCGGAGGACGAAGATCATCAAGACACGGCCCAAATATGTCATATGGCCAATGACGATGAGGTGTGTCTTGCAGCTGACAAAGTTGAAAAACGTTGGTATCTAGATAGCGGGTGTTCAAGACACATGACTGGTGACGAAGATCAATTTGTCACCTTGGAACCAAAGAATGGTGGAGTAGTAACCTATGGAGACAATGGTAAAGGGTATATCATTGGAAAGGGTAAAATTTTCATTGCTCCATCTGTTTTTATAGAAAATGTCTTATTAGTTAAAGGTTTGAAACATAATCTTCTTAGCATAAGTCAGTTTTGTGATAAAGGATTTAAAGTTACATTTGAAGCATCTGTATGTATAATCACAAATCCTAAAGATAATAGTATTGTACTTGTAGGACAAAGGCAAAGGAATATTTATTTAGTAGATCTTCAAGAATTAGGCAAGAAAAATGGTTTATGCTTAATTACTAATGAAGAAAAGAAAAATGAAACTAGTTGGCTTTGGCATCGAAGACTAGGACATGCTAGTATGGAATTAATATCAAAACTAGTTAAGAAGGAGTTAATAAAAGATGTGCCAAAATTGACTTTTGAAAAAGACAAAATATGTGGACCATGTTCATTGGGAAAACAAACTAAGTCATCCTTCAAATCGAAAAATGTAGTCTCAACAACTAGACCATTTGAACTCATACATATGGATTTATTTGGACCTACTAGAACTACAAGTCTAGGAGGGAAGAAGTATGGACTAGTTATTGTAGATGATTTTTCAAGGTACACATGGGTTTTATTTTTGGCACATAAGAATGAAGCATTTTCAGAATTTTTGAAACTATACAATAAAATCATAAATGAAAAGAAACTCACATTGGTAGCAATTCGAAGTGATCATGGCACGGAATTTGAAAATCAACACTTCGAGGAATTCTGCACTAAAAATGGAATATCACATCAATTTTCAGCACCTAGAACGCCTCAACAAAATGGGGTTGTTGAAAGAAAAAATAGGACATTGGCAGAAATGGCACGCACAATGTTGTGCGAGTCAAATCTTCCAAAGTACTTTTGGGCTGAAGCTATAAACACTTCTTGCCATATTCTAAATCGAGTCTTAATACGACCTATAACTAAGAAAACTCCTTATGAACTTTGGAACAATAGGAAACCAACTGCAAAATATTTTAAAGTATTTGGATGTAGATGTTTTATCTTAAATAATGGCAAGGAGGACTTAAGTAAATTTGATGCTAAGTCAGATGAAGGTATCTTCTTAGGATACTCCACATCTAGCAAGGCATACAGAGTATTCAACAAAAGAACCTTAGTAGTGGAAGAGTCGGTCAATATTATATTTGATGAGTCTGATAGTGAGTCTGCTAGGAAAGAAAGTATTGTTGATGATGATACAGGAATTATAGACTTTGAAAAGTTGAATATAGATGACGTGCCAAATCAAGATAAGGGAGAAGATTGCCTGCCACCACAACCCCAAGACGTGCCAAAAGAATGGAGGTATGCACATGGACATCCCAAAGACTTAATTATTGGTGATCCATCTCAAGGGGTAAGAACTCGATCTTCTCTTAGGAATTTAAATGATTATCTTGCTTTTGTTTCACAATTAGAACCTAAAACTTATGAAGAAGCTGAAAAAGATACTAACTGGATAAATGCCATGCAAGAGGAATTAAATCAATTTAAAAGAAGTAATGTATGGACATTAACTGAAAGACCAAAGCATAATTCAGTAATTGGAACAAAATGGGTATTTAGAAATAAATTAGATGAAAATGGAGTAGTTATAAGAAATAAGGCTAGACTTGTAGCTAAAGGATACAATCAGGAAGAAGGAATAGATTATGATGAGACGTTTGCTCCTGTAGCTAGATTAGAAGCTATAAGATTACTTCTAGAATTTGCATGCTTTATGGACTTTAAATTATATCAAATGGATGTGAAGAGTGCATTTTTAAATGGTATTATTGAAGAGGAAGTATATGTAGAACAACCTCCAGGATTTGAAAATCATGAATTACCAAATCATGTGTTTAAATTGCATAAGGCATTATATGGATTAAAGCAAGCACCTAGGGCTTGGTATGATAGACTAAGTAAGTTTCTCATTGATAATGACTTTTGTAGAGGAAATGTAGATAAAACTCTATTTCTCAAAAGAAAGGACAAAAATCTACTAGTGGTACAAATATATGTAGATGACATAATCTTTGGTGCCACTAACGATACTCTATGCAAAGAATTTGCTGATTTAATGCATGGAGAATTTGAGATGAGTTTGATGGGAGAATTAAGCTTCTTTTTAGGATTACAAATCAAACAAACCAAAGAAGGTATTTTCATTCATCAAACTAAGTATACAAGGAAAATACTGAAGAAGTTTGGTAATGAAAATCATAAGGGAATTGGCACTCCAATGAATCCCACTAATAAGCTAGACAAGGATGAAAAAGGGAAAAGTGTAGATATTAAGCTCTATAGAGGACTAATTGGATCCTTGCTCTATCTTACGGCTAGTAGACCCGACATTGTATTTAGTGTAGGGATATGTGCTAGATATCAATCGGATCCTAAGGAGTCACATTTAAGTGCAGTTAAGAGGATCCTTAGATATTTAAGAGGAACCACCACCATTGGATTATGGTACTCGAGAGACTCATGTCTAGATTTGCTCGCATACTCAGATGCAGATTTTGCCGGATGCAAATTAGATAGAAAGAGCACAAGTGGCACATGCCAATTCTTAGGAAACAATTTAGTATCATGGTTTAGTAAAAAGCAGAATTCAGTAGCACTATCCACAGCCGAAGCTGAATACATAGCTGCTGGTAGCTGTTGTGCTCAAGTATTATGGCTCAAGCAACAACTAGAGGACTATGGTGTTAAACTAGAAAATATTCCTATTAAGTGTGACAATACGAGTGCTATCAATCTCACTAAAAATCCAGTTCAGCACTCTAAGGCCAAACACATAGAAATAAGGTACCATTTCATTAGGGATCATGTGCAAAATGGAAATGTATGCATTGAGCATATATGCACGGAAAAACAATTGGCTGATATATTCACAAAACCACTGAGTGAAGATAGATTCTGTATGCTCAGAAGGGAATTAGGTATATGTGATCCTTTTATTGAATGAATATGAAAGGAAGTTAGTAGTCTCATGATACATTCTTCTAACTTCAAAAATCCCATGAAACATGAGTCAAATTTGTTGTCTATAAATTTCTCACTCATGTATCAATGTCCCATAAGGAGCTTATAAGGATTAAAAGCGAGGAAAACTTTTTAGAAGCAAAAAGGGAGAGAAAACCAAGTTCTGCACTTGGGTCGACCCAACCCAGAACAAGGGTCGACCCAACGTTGAGTCGACCCAAGAAAATTCTTGAGTCGACCCAACGTCGGGACCCCACTGTTAAAAGGGGGCCCGAGAGCTCATCTAGGGCACTGTTTGCCCTTTGTCTTCTTCCGAAAATCCTTGTCCCCACTCTCCAATCTCCACTAGACTCCTCCAAACAGTAGATTTCTTTAAGATCTTGGAGAAATGGGTCCCAAACGAGCCGTAGCCAAAAGATCCGGAAGAGTGAGCCGAGTCCAACAAGAGGAAAGGCGCCCTACCGAGCCTTCTCCCGTGTCTCCACCGCGTGAGGCACGTGCGGAGGTCCCTCCTCCTCCTTCCCCCTCAGTGCTCCTTGCAAGATTTGCGGGGAGGCCGGTTACTACCGGAAGAAGGATCCATTCGGAGTTTTTCAACCAAGAAGGATTTCGAATTTGGGAATGGATCCAAAGACAAGGATGGGAGTATCTTTGCTCCCTTGATGTGGTGATATACCCCGGGTTAGTCCAAGAATTCTACGCCTTCCTCAAGACTGGTATGGGAGGGCTTGTTTCAGATGTTAGAGGGGTTCGGATCCGTGTATCCGAGGAGAGCTTGAGTGAGCTTCTACACCTACCTTGCACGGGAGCTATTCCGGAAAGATCAGATAACAAAATGAGAGCTCTTCAGCTGATCATGGAAAATGAGAACTTCGATTTCTCTCAGAAGGTAATAGCTAGTTCTCTTTCCGCCGAGATGAGGTTGTTGCTTAATATGATAAATAGAATTTTATTTCCGAAGACCGGGAGATTCGATCTCATCTCAGAACGAGATCTTGCAGTTATGGAGTGCATGATTAGGGGGATTCCCCTAAATCTTCCGGCCATGATATTGAGGCAAATGAGAAAGGTAATAAGCAGCAACAGGGTATCATTGCCTTATGGCATGATACTTACATTGATCTTCCGTCAGCACGGGTTACCTCTCGAGGAGGAAGCATTCAAGAATCTGCAACCCACAGACACGTACACTGCACGGTCACTCATACGCATGGGTTATGAGAAAGTGAACGGGCAGTGGATACATACTGGTGCAGGCATTCAGGGTGAAGCACCAGAGGGAGAGGCACCAGAGGGTGAGGATGAGGAGCCTATGGATCATCCTACTGCACCCTCAGAGGCTGGACCATCGTCATCTGCTCCTCCGACAGATACGGATGACTTCTGGAGCAGGATGACAGAGCTCATGTCAGCTCAGGCGAGGACTATTACTGACGGGCTCACGAGCCGATTAGACGCCCGGTTGGATGTCATGTCTGCTGATATCAGTGATCTGAGGCAGCAGATTGGAGCACTCCGGAGAGAGAGGGAGACACATGGACCATCTGTGCCACAGGCTGCTGAGTCAAAGATATCGGCACAGAGTCATCCAGCTCGACGTGCTCCACGCCAGACTCAGTCTCACCAGGCTCGACCTCCCCTCGCCACGTATGCTAGGAGGATGAGGACTAGATCGCAGCCATTAGATTCCCCCTAGGCTGATCTTAGTATCTATGTTTAGAGCCTAGGCTAGAAATCTAGTTCTCATATGTATCTTGCTTTTTCTCATATGTATCTTGCTTTTGCCTTATATCTTTAAATCTTGATTGAGGAACATTGTACTTATCTTTATTTTGGGCATTATTGTATGAAAATGTTCCTATTTTGATCAATGAAGTCTGAAGTTTGTTCTTTATTGCATCTTTTCCCATATATATGTTTTTTGATGATAACAAAAAGGGGGAGAAGAGAAGGAAAGAGTATATAAAGGAAACGAGAAGAAAAGAGTATATAAAGGGGGAGAAGAAAAGATAGAGTATTCACTTCGAGAAAAGAAAGAGTATTTCATTTGACAAGTTAAGAAAGAGTATTGATTTTGGGAGAAGCAAAGATAGTGTTTAAAAAAAAATATTAATTTTGTGAGAAAGAGTGAGTAAAGAAGTTATGAAAAGAAAAGAGAAATAAATGGGCAAACAAATTGAAAATCATATAAGAAAGCTTATATATCTAAGGGGGAGCAATTTGTAACAATGAAAACCATCAAATCAAAAATTTCTATCATAATTCAGAATTTGGCACATATAAATTCAAAATTTGGCACGCTCCTCTCTCACCCCGATACATAAGCTGAAACTCATATTTTATCTCAAATTTTTGAAGTTTCATTGCTAATGAATTATAAATGAAAGGGGGAGCCATTCAAAAAGTCAAATTGGCAAATTTTGAATAATATAGGGGGAGATTTCACTTATATATATGAAAAGCTGAAATTCAGAAATTCAATCCCTTTTATAAACTGATTTTAAAGACAAGTATCAATAGGCTTATACTCTTTATTTTGTAATCATCAAAAAGGGGGAGATTGAGGATGATAGTGTTATTTTGATGATTAACAAGCAATTATCTAGAGCTTGCTATAAGTTAAATTGATACTTCATTTATAAGTTCATTACTCTCAGTATATTTGTTTAATTGAAAATATATATATGGTCTTGTTCATTTGGATGGATCTAATCTTGAGAATGCAGCAAAGTGTGAATTGAGTCGACCCATAGGTTGATTGGGTCGACCCCGGGACTTAAAGGAATCATCTGGCACACTCCTGCAAAAACAGCACAAATGAACAGTGAGTTGGGTCGACCCAAGGTAGGCATGAGTCGACCCAACCTCCAAAGAACCTCAAAATGCAAAGGAAAAATGCTCTCTGGATTTACTGAGAGGGTCGACCCACACAGTGGTTGAGTCGACCCAAGCTTGAGTCGACCCAAACCCTGAGAGGGTCGACCCAAAGGCAAGACAGAAAGACAGACAGAAAATGGTTCTCTGAAATTACTGAGAGGGTCGACCCAAGAAGAAGTTGAGTCGACCCAAGTGAACTTTGAGTCGACCCAAACCCTGAGAGGGTCGACCCAAATGGAAGACAGAAAGACAGACAGAAAATGGCTCTCTGGAATTACTGAGAGGGTCGACCCAAGAAGAAGTTGAGTCGACCCAAGTGAACTTTGAGTCGACCCAAAGAATGGTTGGGTCGACCCAAGTGAAGGAAGTTTGAAATTCATGTTTCTGTGTTCTCTGAGAGGGTCGACCCAAGGAATGTTTGAGTCGACCCAAGGCCAAGTTGGGTCGACCCAAGGACAGGTTGAGCCGACCCAAACACGGGCTGAACAGTAACGGCTAGTTCTGCAGATGTACTTTTTGTCCTTTCCAAGGCATGTAACGGCTAGTTTTTCAAATCTGACCAATGGGGTTTGTCCAAGGAAGGTTGAAAACTATTTAAAGGGGCACTATTCATTAGAATAAATAACTTTTGAGTGGGAAATCAAAGAATACACAAGAAAACCAAAGAGCCCTAATCTTCTTCATCAAGAGCTTCATTCAAAAATCAAAGAAAGGGATTGAGTAGATTCAAAGAGGCATCAAGAGCTCCTTCCCCCATTGAAGAGTGAAGCTTCCTTGACAAAGAAGAGCCAAGCGACTTCAAAGCGATAATTTCTTTCTAACTCTTCTTCATTGCTCATATTGTTCTATATGCTCATTTAGGAGTTTAAATCTTTTCTTTTCATTTGTTTGAAAACTTTGTAAAGGTTCGTTGGTGAGCCCGCAAAACCAACAAAGGTTTTTGGTAAACCCGGAAAACCAAAGTTGTAAAGGTTCGTTGGTAAGCCCGCAAAACCAACAAGGTTTTTGGTGAACCCGGAAAACCAAAGTTGTATAGGTTCGTTGGTGATCCCGTAAAACCAACAAGGTTTTTGGATTGTGAGCCCGGAAAACAATCCAACTGTAATCCGCGAGATTATAGTGAATTTCCAAGGGTACGCTTGGGGAGTGGACGTAGGTGCTAAGGAGAGCACCGAACCACTATATATTGTTGTGTTTGGATTGTGTTTGTGCTTTCATTCTCTCTTGCTTTACTTTCTATTCTTGCATTAGTTTAACTCACTCGAATAACCTAAGTAAGCATCCATCGCAGTTAACTAAGAAAGTTTTAAAAGCACTAAAGTAAAGAAGAAACCAATTCACCCCCCCCCCCCTCTTGGCTTGTCACCTTGGGCAACAACCTTGTGTGCTTTTGAAATTCTTATCAGTTATGTACTTGAAATTAGACTTTCGTTTCACAAACCAAATTTTATTTTGGGATTGAAGTTTGTGGGTAACTTCACTGCAAACCCTCACGAGACAACACTCGTCCACTAGGGTAACCTAGGGGTTTAACGGCTTGTTGCACGTGCTAAGTGCAGTCGTAATGCTCTACGAAAGTGAGTATTTATCTTAGTTCATGTATATTTATATATATATAATAAATAAAACTTTTGCACTCTCATTTTATCATTGTCGCACTAAATTGCTAGAGACTAGCAATAAGCTGGTTGGGGGGTGTGATAAGAGCACAAAAGTGCAATCGTCTGACCATTTTAATTAGTATTTTAGCTAATCATTAATAATAAAATTAACTAATTAACGTGGTATTTGTGTTTGAGTGCAGTAATCCAAGAAACCAATTAACATTAGGTTTGAGCCCAATGCCCGGCAGCCCGAGCTCAAGTCAAGCCAGCATCTTCCAGGGCCTGCACATCCTGACTTCATCCCACTATACATCACAACATCGCGAGCACCTCCATGTCCGCATCCAATGACCCAGATCAGCATCATCCATGCCTTCCTTTCTTGCACCCAACGCGGCTCCAGCCCCTCAACCGCGATCACAGCAGCATCCCAGCACATTCCAGCTTCACCCGTGCTAAAGAATGAAAGAAGGAAGTAGGAAGCTTCCAGCGGCTGTCCATCTCCCGTTCCACCACGTGCCAGATCCCGCACCGCTTCCTCCGCGATACCTCCAGTGATTCCCATGCCATGAACGCCCCAATCCATTGACCCAAAGAAGGAAACCTCTCTTCCGCACCAGCCCGCCTCTCAACCAAGGTCCAAAGAAGGAATCCCGAGCCGGAATCCCAGCCTCCACGCCATCAACGCGTTCACAACCAGCAAATCTCAGCTCCTAGCATCGCGGCCGAGCCGGATTCGAGATCCCAGCGCCTTCCTTCCGCATTAGCCCATCCGCGTTCATCACGGATCCAGCAACCGTCCGTGGGCCAAAGAAGAAGATGGATATTCTTCCATCTGTGAAGCATTCCTCCCGGCGATCCCGCACCGCGTCGCCATCTTCCTTCTCCATTTGAAGATCCCGTAATCCACATGCTCCCAGTGCCCGGATCTCGTCCGTGATCGACTCCTCCCCGCGTCCTCACCGCGTCTGCCATCTCCCTTCCACATCAGGCCCGTCCGCGGCTATAAAAGGAGAAGGAGGAAGAGGAGGAGAAGGTGTGCTCGGTTGCTGGTGGAGGCCTAGAACCAGGGAAGAGGGAGGCCATCGGTTGGGGTGGAAGCCAAGAGAGGAGAGTGCTCTGTTTTTGAGAGAAGAAAGAGGGGAAGAGTGATTTGAAAACAGAGCATCACGTTTCCTTAGTATTTTTTATTGTTTTAGTTGTTTACTTTTTTTTAGAAGTTATGTTTTTAATTTGTGTATTAATGATTTTGGGCATTATGTTGTTCCTATTTCTTTAGTTTAATTGAGAGCAATGTTTTAATTTTTTTAGTAGGAGTTTTATTTTGAAACATGTTGTTTTGGGGGTTTTAGATTTAGTTTAATAAAGAGTTGTATTTATGCTAAAGTTTTTAATTTATGTCGTTTTTAATTTCCGTTCCTCAGATTCTGTAATCTTTCTTTAATACATTAAAATTTCTTTCATGAAATCGATGTTCTAGTCTTCAATCTCCCTAAGCACTGTTTTCATCCATTTTAATTTTATGCCAGAGCTTTATTTTTCATTAAAAATGCTTTTTGAATCTAAGTACATGTCTTCTGGTTAATTTCAATTAAAAATCATTCTCCGGTAGACTAGAGAATCCATCAACATCCCCAACGTAATGTTTTTCCTTTGATCATTCAAAAATCAATTTTGAATCCGAGTGAACGTTTTTATTTTTATGCAACTCCAATCGCCTCCCTGTGGATCGACCTCTTACAACCACTATTCTTCGAGTAGAACAGGTAAAAGTAAATTTAAATTTAAACTTTGTTCGTCGGTTCTAACAACGATCTGTCTAGCGTATTTTTAGTTAGACAGGAAAGGACGAACATAAATCATTTCATAGATGATATACTCAAAACAATCAAAAGCAATGCATGTCCAATCATACGAGTTCATAAATATGACTATGCATCATAAAACTTTACCATTATTCCATACTTTGAAATCCGTACACTCAGACGATAGTGCAGCTATGGCCGCTCTTACTCCCCAGGCAAGGCCTTTACTAACTATTATTCTCCGTGGCAGGGTCTATACCAAGTTACTATTACCCACTGGTGGAAGTCTTACATAGCAATCTAAGAGTTCTTAAATCATATCATGCTTTTCATAAATCTTACTTTATAGGTACATTGAAAGATGAATAATGGCATTGTAATATGTAAAATCCATGATCATGCTGCAAACTTCATTTTTTGTGCAATCTATCATAATCATAATTCATACACAATCACATATTCATAAAGAAATACTATTTAATCAAATTCATGAATCACATGCAATCATATGCTTGATCCTACTTTTGTAAAAATACATCATAACAAATATATATTTTTTTATTTCATACTTACAATTAAACAGTGATTTGAAATTAATAAGATTGTGTGAGGATTATTTACCCTGGTTCGCTCCTGGAACCCTAATCTCAGTCAACGAATGTTCCGTACCTATTAAATGATTAAAAGTGAATTATCCACTATTGTTTAACTAATTCTAACTTAAAACTCCAAAATGGGCTTGTAGAGAGGGGATACACCCTAAAAATGACTTCGCTCTCCTAATTCTATTTTAACATCTATATTATTTACTATTTATTTATGCATTTTATTTTATTTTTTTCTTTTTCTTTTCTTTTCTTTTCTTCTCTGTTTCTTTCTGAAGCTTCCCCCTTTCTTTCTTCTTTCTTTTTCTTCTCCTCCTCTTCTCTTCTCCCGATTTCTCTTTTCCTTCCTCCTTTCTTCTCCCGCGAAGGGAGGAGGGCGAGCTCGGGAGGGGCCAGGCCACGGCCGGCGACGCACGTGGCCGGCCCTCCGCATCCTCGGCCGTGCTTGTGGCGCCCGCGGCCAAGCCGAGGCCGGCAGCTCCCCGCGACGTCGACGACGCTCGCGGCCGGGTGTCCCCTTTTCCCTCCCTTCTTCTTTCTTTTTTTCTTCTTCCTCTTCATCGCCCTCCCCTCCTTTCTTTCCCGTGAAACAAGAGGGAGAAAAAGAAGGGCGAGAGTTCACCCCCTCCCGAGAGCAGGGGAGAGGAAAGAGGGCCTCCGTATCGCAGCCAAAGACGACGGCACGATGGATCAACCAAGGTGAGTGGTCTCTTACCCTCTTTCTTCTTCTTCTTCTTCCTCTTCCTCTTTCTTTTCTTTTCTTTTATTTCGATATCATGAGGTAGAAAGAAACAGGAGTTAAGGTTAACCTTGCTATGGAAAGTAGCTGCAACGTCCCTTGCTCCGGCTTCTCTGGTTCAGGGAATCCCTGTCTCTGAAGAAGAAGAGGAGAACTATGGGAGCTTTAGAAATAGGCTTCTTAGGCGGTGGTAACCGCTTTAGCAGCACCGCTTCAGCGGCCAGGCAGCTGTACCCTCTTCCGCCCAGCAGCTAGACCTCCCCGAAATAGGAGGTGGTGGCCTCCAAATGGGCTGCCGAGGTGGGTCTAGGTCGGCCCATCTGGCGGCCTAGGCCCAGTAGTCACAAATAATATGCACATTATCATCTTATCGTAGAAGCATACACACACACACACACACACACACACACACATATATATATATATATATCAAATGTAACCAATTATTCAACAACAATTTCTTATGTCATGTCATCTGTTTCTCATTAACTTGATTTTTTTATTACTTATCAATTATCTTTCAGCTTTGGACTAACCAATATCATGACCTAGTCCAAGACTGGCAAAAGCCCACGCATAATTCCGTGAGGGCTATTCTACGCATAGGCTCGTAAAGATTATCCAACGCGTAAACCTATGAAGGCTATCTCATGCATAAGCTCGGGGAGGCTATCCTATGCGTAAGCCCATAGATGCTATCTTATGCGTAAGACCATAGATGTTATCCTATGATGAGGTTAGTCCAAACCATATTTTATCCGTCTGATTTACTTGTTATTATTGTCAAATTAGTTTCCGCTTATACAATAAATTTCTCTTAAATTCAAGGTATCTTTGTTCACATATTCATGTTTTCAATAACTGATATGTGTAATTAACCATAAGAATATATTTATACTGGAAATCATATATATGAGGGCTCAGTCTATTGACCGGCCCGAACACGAATTAGGCCGGCCCTAAGAGGCCAATCCGATTTCTCACGTGCGCTGCACGTGAGGGAAAGGAGGAGGAGGATTCTTGCTGGGAGCTCCTTCCTCCCTCATCCGATCGTGATTGTCTTGATCGCAACCAAAAAACGATGATTCAAGGCGAGTCGATCAAAAACTCTTGCCTATTTAAGATTCCTCATCCTCCCTTTTGAGATCCATCAAAGAATAAGGGTTAATTTGCTCTCGATCTCAAGCTGTCTTCTTGAGAGTCTTCCTCTATTTTTCGCCATAAAAGGTCACTGGAGAGCCCCACCAGACCTAGGTACAAGCTTTCCATCCTCTCCTCTTTCTTCTTTTGTAATTTGGGCAATGGATTCCATGGTTTTGAGCCAGTAATCGCTGGTGTTCCTTTTGAAATAGAGCACCTCTTTTTGTATAAATTCCACGAGGGCTGTGGCCACTTGTGGTTGCCGACGAGTGGGGGTCGGGCCGCCATGGCTGCCCCCTTGGACTTACGAAGGAAGGGGGAAAGGAAAGGAGAAGGGGAGGATGAGCCTCCCTCTTTATGAATAGAGGAAGAGAGGGTTTCTCTCTCTTCTCTCCCCTCTTCTCTTTTTTTTCTCTTTACACTTCTCTCTCTAACTTCTCTCCCTCTCTCCACTTTCTATCTCTACTTTCTCTCTCTAGAATGTCCAAGAAATCCAAAGTTGGGTCACATCGATCTGATCTACGAATTTGAGTTGACCCCTAGAATGAGTCCCTAAACTACCCTGGTGATCGGGTCGCCTACTGAACCGATTACCCCAACCCTATTGAATGTCCTTGAAACCCCATTGATGAACCATGTTGATTAACCTTGGCTCTAATCAAATCAATGCCCTATGATTTGTTGATTGCATTGCTTAGGCCTAACCCATCCGGAACTGTCGAACACTATCACTTGATCAACCATCTTCTTTCTTATTTGTTTTAATTCGAATAGAAATCAATCTTGCTTTTAATATTTTTAATAGGGTTAACTGAATCTTCTAGTGAAGTTTGACGGCTTCAGACGAAACGGATAGTAAATTTTATACTCCTTACTAGTTTTCGAACTTATAAGTAGATCTTAAAATAGGAGTCGATTTTACCAAGTCAGGAGTCGACTCCTCCTAGTGAGGGATCAACTCCTCTTAGGTGGTTTGCTGAGGATTAACTCCAGCTCACTTGGAGTTGACTTCTAGCTCTCCCTCAAATTATGGTGTTGACATTCCAATACTTGGGGTCAAACCCATAGTCTCAAAGTCAGCTCCACAAACTTTTATAACCTTTTAAAGCCAACTAAGAGAGCTTTAACCCTGAGTGCTAGCTCCTGATCTCTAGCCTTTCTAATTCAAAGATTTTTTGAATAAATTATAAGGGTCAAAACTAAGAAAATGGATCATAAAGCCCTAGCTCTCCTCTGATCAAACAAAATCAATCTTCACTTAAAAGTTTAGTAAAGATACCGGCCTATTATTTTTTATATTAATAGATTCAAGAATTATGTCTCTATTTTACTCATGATTTATTACAAAATGTGCTTTGTTTTCAATGTGTTTTGTTTTTGAAAGCTTAATTATATTTTTAGTCAAGTCAATTGTACTTGTATTATCATATTTAATTAAAATTTTGTTAAAATTAATGTCATAATCTTCTAGTTGTTGTTTAATCTACAAGATTTGAGCACAATAAATTCTAGCAACTATACAATCAGCCTCAGCTATGGATAGAGTTATTGAATTTTATTTTTTGCTAACTAATAGATTAAGTTAACTCCTAAAAATTGGCAAGTTCCACTTGTAATTTTTCTATCAATTTTGTATCCACTAAAATCAGCATTAGAAAATCCAATTAAATAAATAGAAGATTGTTTTAAGTACCAAAGTTCAAGATTTTGAGTTCCAATTAAGTGTCTAAGTATTCTTTTAACATCAATCAGATGAGATTTTTTAGGTGCAAATTGGAATCTAGCAAGCCTACTAGTAGTTAAATATAATAAAGAATGTATTATTCCTATGTACAACTTTAAGTCAACAAGCTTACCACCTTCATTCTTGTCTATCTTACATGAAGGACTCATAGGTGTACCAATTTTTGCTTTCTTCATGCCAAACTTTTTGAGTATTTCTCAGATGTACTTTGTTTGGTTGATGAAAATACCCTTCTTGATTTGCTTAATTTATAGTTCGAGAAAAAAGTTGAATTCTTTTATCATGCTCATCTCGAATTCATTTTACATTAACTTGGCAAATTTTTAACATAACAGTTCATTAGTAGCATCAAATATGATATCATCTAAATAGTTTTGAACAATTAGTATAACATTTTCTTTTCTTTTAATAAATAATGTAGTGTGTATTTTTTCTCTAATAATCTTCATATGAGTTGGAGTGAGAGCTAGAAGAACTAGAGTTCGCTTTTTGATGAGGGCTATTTTTTGTGGAAGGTTGAGCTCTTCTTCAAATGGATCTCATTCTACTAGATGGCCCGACTCTCCTAGAAGGTTGTGAGGTAGCCTGTAGTGGTTGAGGAGTGGGCTGAGATGGTGAGGCTACTCTAGTAAACCCTCCTAGTTGCTTGACTAGCTTGTCAATGATTGTGACCACTACGAATGAGCCACTTGTCAAGGTGTCATTCAATACTCCAGTCTAGTCCTTCATCCTCGAGTCCAATTTTCACTTAAGCTTTCAGTCCTATAGCTTCTCCAGCAAGATTAGTGGCAACTGGATGAATTGATTCTTGTAGATTCTTCATGTCACCTTCAATTTTCATCATCTTATGGTGCAAGGATGACACTAAAGTTCTAACTGAACAGATTTTGAAACTCAGCTAAGCCATCATCTGCATCTAAGAGTGAGGCACTAGAGTCTGTCCCCTTGAGGAACTGAGTGGGCTGAAGGTGTGGAGAGTGACTCATCTCTCCTAGAAGATTCCCCACGCACCTGTGATGGTGTTGCAGCCATCATCTCTCCTACCACAACCATAGTCCTTAGCTAATCCTCATCAAATCTAATTATGGTGGCAGTCCTATTAGCTCCAATATTAGTCCTTATTCCCTTTGGTTCTATTGGGGGATACTCAAAACCAGTAGACTGACCCTTTGCTACTATGTTTGAAGTGGAGGGTCATGTTGCTGTTGTTGCCGTTAGAGAAGGAGGCGACCCAACTGGTTCCTCCTCATGCTTTTCTTCTTATTCTATCCTAACTTCCTCCCTTGGTCCTAGTCCAGTGCCCATCAATCTTGGAGTATCCTATTCTATGGGGAATCTTTCTGTTGTACATGTCCTAATGAAATGGCTCCTTTTTTCTCAACTCTCAAATCCGCTCCAAAATTCTTTAAGATAATAGTTAATATCATATCATAAGGTAAAGTAGAGTTAGCTCTGCTTACGATTGATGCATCTATCTAATCAAAAACAAAGTGAGGTTCCATGGAATGTTGTTAACACATGAAACATCACACAAATATCTCAATCTGAGATATATTCAAATCTCCTAATCTTAGAAAAAAAAATTCGAAAAACTTTATTATGGAAGCTACATCTCAGCAGTCAACCGATTTGCATTATTTCTTTCATTCCTAGAAAAGCCTGGTCTACCCATGATACATTCAATCGCAACTTTTTTATGTTTCAATCTATTGCTGCCATACCCTCACTAGGCATATGCAGGAATTTGGCTAACTCCTCAAAATTAAAAGAATTTTTTTACCTTTGACAAAAGATTCCATATTTTTTTAAATTCCAAACTTGATTTTGTTGTTGAATTCTCTCACTAACAAGTTGCCTCCTTAAAACTGCACAAATATGGTGAGGCTCTCTTCTTTAAGAAATTTAAAATCGATGTTCCTCCCAATTGTCATAATCTGAGCAGACAAGGGGATTTTGCTCAGGATTCTTGGAGAGGTCGAGGGTTCAGGTCTTCTTTGCTGTTGGACCTTAAAAGCTCCTTTCATCCTCCTTTCTAAGATTTCCGTTTCTTTGCCCTTCCTCTTTCTACGAGTGGTTGCCTTCCTTGGGGCCATTAGGATAAGGATAGTTTGATTCAAGGTTGGAAAAAGGTTTTGGAACAAACATTTTACAAGAATTAGTGACACCCCTATGAATCAATTGAAAAGCTACATAACCAGATTTCATGATGACAGAATGTTACACCTCTCACTGAACACCATGTTACTCAGGCTGCTGCCCACTGAAATTTAATTGACTTCCAGCTCTTTTGATTTCTTCATGCTTGATGTTGCCTCCCTCACACCAGTCTACAAAGAATTAGAACCGACAAGAAAACTTAAAAACGTCAGTCAGCAGGTCAAGCGAAGTATGTTACAAGAACAGAGCGTCAGCAACACCTCTTGTTGTTTCTTGGTATTAGTTGAATATCATTAATGATAAAATATATTTATGGCATAAATCAACTCATGAGTCATCCACAATAACATGGGGATGGAAACCAGGTGATACCTATCAAATTATGATTCCAAGATGACTAGTAAAACGGCCATAGTATTAGTACTCTGTTAGAGCGACAAGCAATAGTTTGAGGTGAGCATAAAAGGAAAAAGATACTCAATGATTATGAATGGCCAATAAGTATAAAGGATAGATGTTGGTAGATGAAAAAACATGCCTCAAAAAGGAATTTCATTTTTCACTTGTATTTTATAATGTATAAGTGCTTACAGGAGTCAAACTGTGATCACTGGATTTGACACTGATGAGGAACAAATATAATGCGACAATATTACAAGGTGGTTGCTCAATTGGAGGCACAGATGTGTAATGTCAGATAGAAATTGGAATCATTACTATGCATCTAGCAATCACTACAGCAACTGACATAGCTATTTCCAGGTGCCTAGCAACTTAAACATTAAGATTCAATCACTCCATCTATAATTATGATATGAACCCACAGATGCATGAAGAAAGTGATTTAAAATTCTTAATCAAATATAGCTCACCAAAGCTGTTAAGTATAAAATTTTTCTTATTTTAAATCAGTTGCAGAGAGCTTGCCCATAGATCCCTCAAGGTATCCTTCTTGACCTAAACCGCCTCAGCATAGCTCTTACTATCTTCAATAGACTTAAGAACCTCAGCATAATTCTTTTTTCCCAAAGGAGTGGTGTGACATTTAACAAAATAAGCATACAAGTCTATATTCATTGAGACAATACAAAAAGAAAGTTATTCCATCTACATACCTCTTCTTCAGCTCTTCTTATTGATAACCATGCTTTCTAACTCTGTTCTGAAGGATGCAAACTCAGCAGCCAATTTTCTTGTCTGGATAATGCACAAATTTCCAGCAAAACAAACAATTTTTGAGAAATGCTAGTAGGAAGGGGGCAAAAAGGAGAGATGTTGAAGAACATGAGCACATATTACTAAAGTTCCATTCTCTGATGTGAGAACTACAACTAAATTAACAGAATTATGATATATATCCAAGGGAAAAAAATGGTCAAACACTATATCTTATACCTTCTCTAAGATCTATGGGAAAGAAACAAAATACCTCCTTTAAATCATTCAGAATGGCATTATTTTTGTGACCCGTTTCAAATCCAGGACAAAGTGGAGATAACTTTCAAATGCATACAAGTGGACAATTTATGAGAAACTAATCCTTCAGTAAAACATTCTCTCGAACCTGTCAATTTGGTTCAAACACACTAGCAACACAAATCAAACACAAGAACTTTTTTCAGTATCAGTCTAGATCTTTTTCCATTTCAGGCCATTAAGGACCATGTTCAATGCATTTTCAGAATTAAATTCAAGTCACTTGATATGGGAACTGGTAGACCAATGTCTATATTCATCAAAAGGATACAAGCATTCCCATCGTCGTACCTCCTCTCCAGCACTTTTGAAATTGATAATCCCACTTTCTAAATCATGTTCGAAGGATGCAAACTCAGCAGCCAATTTTCTTGTCTGGATAATGTATAAATCTCCAGCAAAACATACAAGTTCTAAGAATTGCAAAGTCATAGTAGAAGGGGCAAAAGGAGAGATATTGAAAAACATAAGCAAATTGCTAAAGTTCCATTCCTCGGTGTCAAAACCACAACTAAACCAAAAAACAGAATCAAGATAGTATATCCAAAGGAAAAAAATTATATGAAAATGAAGAAACACTGCATCTTATATCTTCTATAAGAACTAGAAGAAAGAAACAAAATCATCTCCTTTAAATCATTCATAATGATATTACATTTGGGACCAGTTCCAAATCCAGGACAAAATGGAGCTAACTTTCAAAAGCATACAAGTGGAGAATTTATAAGAACTCAACCTTCAGTACAACTTTCTCTAGAAGCTGTAAATTTGCTTCAAACATACAAGCAACAGAAATAAAATACAGAAGAACATTTTTCAGAATCAGTCTAGATCCTTTTCAGACTCAGCCCATTAATGACCATGTTCAATGCATTTTCAGGATTAAATTTAAGTCACTTGATACAGAACCGGTAGACCAGTGCATGTTAGGGTTAAATTTAAGTCATATGCCATTGCAGGATAAAGGAAGCCATACACAACTATGGTCAATATCTGAAGAAAACCCAGAAATCCTCTAACTATATGATTACATTCTATAGCTCTAGCGCTCAACTAGTAAGAAGTGACTAATAATTTTCCAAGGATGAGTGCAAACAGTCAAAAAAGTCGAAAAAGTTATCAACAATGAAGAATCAGGTCTCTTGGTTCTAAAAATTTATCATTTGAGCATCAATATAGAATGCGAAACCTCTAGACAAACAAGATAAAAAAACCAAGACTCAAATATAGCATAAGGACATAACATGTCCAAGTTTGATTGAACCACTGAACACTATCAAAGGATGACTAGACAAAGGTTCTAAAGGCCATGATTGGCTTAGTTCACTGATATAAATAAAATACCATATATAGTTCCCAGATACAAGACAAATATGGTAACAGACGCGCTGATTGGTATCATCTAGTAATATCATAAAGCAATTATATATAGAAAATAAGGAAAATATAAGCCTTAATGAAGGTCAACTCGATCTCAATGTATGTTTGTGGTGTTGGAGCTTGGTGGCTCCAAACAGGGAAAGACAGGCTATCTCTACTAAGGAAAAGCTCCTCACTTTGAAGGAAATGAGAAGGATTGTAACACCTAATCTACCAGGAAAGCATGTGAGTAGGGTAGAGACCTATGTTTCAAAGTCATGTTCTATGCTCTTATAAATACAGTGTTGCATAAAAGAGAATATTTTTGGAAGTCTATCATCACCTTCCCTAGCCTACATAAAGAACATCTAATAATCTTGTATTGAACATGAAAATCATCTAAAAAGTTTGATGGAGCACCTTCTGCCTAGACAGATAATAAATGTTTCTATAAAATGAAAATGAGCAAGCAAGTTTGTTACGGGAGATCCAAGCTGGTGTTGCTGCAAGATGTTGCTTAATGTGGATATTGTCACCCTCATGTCAAAGAAGAATGATACAGTATATTAACAAAACAATGCCTGACTACACTGCCCTTTTTGTTCTTGTATTATCTTCTCAAATTAAGGATTGCTGTTTTCACCATTTTATTGTCTTTAAGCTTTAATCCAAGAATTTCTATAATCAAGATGATAAAACTCAATTAAATTGTTGCCAAATTTTAGTAAATAACTAAATCAAGAAAATTTATCTCATACATTTTCCATCAAATTCTCCAGCTGGATGCTCACAGATGCTATCATCTCCTTCTCCTCGTTTGAGTTCTTCAACTCCTCAGTGCTCATGCTCACATCAGTCTATAAAAATTACAACAGAATTAGAGCTACCATTAAAGAGTTTCAGCACTTAGACAGAGAACAATTTATAATATTGTATTAACACATAAGGATATCTGAAAAAAGTTGGAACACCAACTGCCCAATCTAATAACAAATGGTTCTAACTGAAAATATCCCTTGGGAATGAGAACTTAAAGCCATTAACATTCAAGCTGAAACATCACAGTGGCACCAGGATATCCAAACTGATGTTGTTGCAGAATTAAACTCTACTCTCAGAGCATTAATCGCAAAAAAAAAAAGAATAAAAAAATCAACTCTTTTAGCAATTGAAATCCAAGAATTCTAAATTAGAATTAGATAGAGAAAGTGCTATAATCTTGTATTGATTCATGGACATCATATAGATAAACTAGAGGAGCATCCACAGCCTAATCAAATATCAAATGGTTCTATGGAGAAACATCATCAGCATACAAGTTTGAACATCCAAGATATCAAAAGTAGCATCAATACATGCAAGCTGGTGTTTTTGCACGATTTTACTTAAAACTCTTCATATTTAAACCATCAAAATCCAAGAATTTCAGTCACCACAAGAATCAAGACCCAAGAATGCAATGACGAATATTGAAACATGTAACTCAATCAAGAACGATTCAAATCCGACGCTATTCAGAGGGTAACCAATTCAAATCGAATCAAGAAGCTTTCTATCTCATACCTTCGCCGGCTCTTCACAGGGCATCGTCAATTTCATCATTTCATTCTCCAGCTTGGCGCACTTTGCTGCCACCGCCGCCTTGTCCTCAATGCACTTCTTCAGCCCGTCGTCAAATGTTCTAGCTTCAATCTATAACAATTGCAACGGTATCAGAGCTACGATAGAAAGAAAACCCTGGAGATCAGAAAAGCACATCATATGGAAAAGAAAAAGGCAATAATTATAAGGGAACCTGGTGGTTCTCCAGGAGCGTTTTCTTGTAGTTGAGGTTGTCTTCGAGAGCAGAGACGCGTTCCTGGAGGCGCCGGCGAGCGGCCTGACAGCTCTGGAGCATCAGCTGCATGGTCGACGCGGAGGAGCAATCGGCGGATTCTTCCATACTATGATGGCTGGAAGCCATTAGAACACCTCTAAGAATCGATCCTACTCGAAGCCAGTGACGAAGAAAATGGCGATCTTCTGAACCCCAAGAAGGGATTTCGGGTTGGGAGAAGGAAACAAAAAAGGAGATCGGGAAAGGGAGCAAAGCCTCGGAAACCCTGGAACAAGAAGCTCTCTACCAAAGAAGGGAGGGAGAGGGGAAGTAGAAGGGGGAGAGAGGACAGACCGACAGAGCCTTTATACTGAGAGCCGGGAGGGAACCGCATCAGGGGCAGATATTAGAGAAATTATGTACCCCTGAACTAGTGGATCAGTCCAAACAGCAGATGAACGAAAGGAAAAAAATGAAATAGGAGCTGCTATGTCATTTTTAGTCTAACCCAAAATTTTCCATGTTGAGGGAACTTGTTTTCTCCAAATCAAGCTCGTTCACAAATAATGCATGGAAAGGCTTCAAACAATGTAACATAAGTTTGGGCCAACTCAGATTAATCATGATAGGGGATGGTTGAATGTAAACCACCTAATAATCTATCTCAAACATAAAGAATGTATAAATAATTTGTGAACCAAGAAATTATAAATGTACATGCACATGCATGTGTCTTTAGACCTTGGTGCACAATTCTAGGGGCCGTGCCGTACAAAATTTGGAAAATCAATCTAATTTGAGTTCTTTATCTTACATGAACCAAGTTTGGAAGATACGTGTGAATTATGATAGGTTTAAGTCTTAACCTGATATTTAAATCTAATATACATTTTAATTTGTCACAAGGAACTGGTTCACAATTCAAGGGTCATGACATTACAAATTGAAATGAAACTCGAATCTTAAATTTGCCGTGATGTGACCTGAATTAAAACTTAAGACCGGCACAAATTGTGCTGGACTTGGGGCTGACTCAATATCCAAGTGAAAACTATAAAATAAATAATACTTATCATAGAACCCTGGTGCATAATCCGAAGGTCATGTTATATGAAAGCAGGAAATCGATTTGACTTAAATCCTAAATCCAATATGAATTGATTTGTTATCAGACTTTAATTATGTTAGCCGTCATTGTTGATCTAATGTCCAAATCAACCATCAAATGCACCTTTGTACTAAATATAAATAATTTTCCATGAAACGTTAGAACATAACCTAAGAGTGATGTTTATTAAATTGTGCCCTTAACGTAATAAAGGGTATTTTAGTTGAACATCCCCGTACTAAAGGGTTCTATATAATCCCTAAATATACATAATTGTTATACATAATTATCTTAATATTCCTGAAACATAAATGATATTCAGTGATATTCTGTTAATTTTTATATATTCATTTTATAAATTTATATTATGAAGTTTATATTTTATCGTAATACATCTTTGATGGGTTATTGATTTCTACCCAACTTAATCAGAGGTTTCTTGTATGAATGAGCGTAATTAAAAAGGAATCCGAGTAATGCCTTGTAAACATAGTTCCCACGTTACTTGACATTACAACATTTATATAACTCCGACCCAACTTTCTGTGTCGATTTCACAATCTGCACAGATCATGGTTGACCTGGACCCCCTGGTCTTTTTTTAGATGAGTCATTTGGACCACTTGCTCATCATGAATACGATAGCAGGGACACTGTCCATGCCACTGGCCTTTGGCGAAGTGATGCATATTCTAAAAATACAAGAGAGTAGCAATAGCACAAGGTTCAGCTTTTAAGCATAGTCCTTGACAAGTGAACCAGGTGGCAAACTGGCTGGCCAACCATGATAGCCAACCTTGCATTAAGAATAGAGCCTTCAAACTTAGACCCTGTATCTCAGTTCCATGTCCGATATATATGCTGTTAAAGGGTTGATGTCGGGACTCTCACACAGCCGTTTAATTGTCAGCCAATGGACATTTCTAAGATTTACATGGGAGCTATATTTCTAAGATACTTCTATAGTAAATATAGAATTATCAGCCCATCCATGGGTGGCAAACCAAACAAGGTATGTAGGACATCCAGGACAAAGCCCAGAGTAAACAAAGATGTATCATTTTTTACTATTATATTCGTTTTTAAATATTATGTTCATTTTTTATTTGATCAAAATTACTGTGGATATGAGAAGGTAGAAGAATCCATAGCAATCATGTTTTCAATTTTTAAATTCTTCCTCGTGCTTCTGTACAGATTGTAATAAAACCTACAAAATGTTTGCATCATTTGAAGAGCTGCAGAACCAAGATTTCATAACGACACAGTGAGACGCCAAAGCAGAATACCAGTGACACCACTTCAGGAGAATTATGTCAGAGAAGTGAGAATGGCAGTCATTAAATCTGCCATAATGATTCAATTCCCATTTCAGTTGGACAGCATCTTTTCTAAGCTTGATTCTTCTCTCCCTGCCAACCAATTAGACAAAGAATTTAGACAAGGAAAATTTTGACTCATTTATCAGCTGGTAAGCAAGCATACTGCAAGAACAGAAGACCAGAGATTAATACAGCCTTTTTCTAATCTTAATTTCATTCCTCGTCTTAGTTAAACATAAGCAGATATCAGTGGAAATGTTAATTGCATTAGATGACAAGTCACAAGCATTCCAAAGTGATAAGAGGTCTGGGAACCAGAAACCAAAACACCCACATAACCCTGATTCCTAATCAACTAATTAATAGCCACAAAGTGCTAGTAGTTTGGGAGGGTGAGTCGCAATGTCTTGGTTGTATCCTGTAAAATATGACCGATAAAAGCCACCTAATGATCAGGTATGGCCCTTGCTTATACAGGATACATGCAATCAGTAACTCATGCAAATTGGCTCGGACAGATGATACTATACATATTCTAGTAACCAGTGAGCACATGCTCCATAGATTTAACATTTCAACTCTGATAATGAAGCCAAGCTAGGACTCCAAAATTTAAGCACTTAATGTGGCACTCAAGGCAACTCATAGGTGCTAGACAGGACAAACATTTGATATACTGAAGTGGGAAGTCTAGTGAGAGGTACAAGAATTTAACCCTGTGGACACTAGTGCAGGTAATAATCAACCCCATAGTTATGTCCAAGTACATAGCAGATTTTAGCAAGGAAAATACAACACCTGCATGCATGATTAAATAAGATGTGAATCACAGATGCATAAGAAAAAGTAATTGGCAGCTCTAAATCAAATTCATAGATAATCAATGCTTCAAATATGTTAATATTTTGTTTTCCTCAGAATAACAGAAGCAATTGTAGAGTGTTTGCTCTCAGATACCTGGTGGCATCTTGCTAGATTCCACTACCACAGGATAGCTCTTACTTCCTTCTGGGAATACCTTGACCTTTAACAAAACGAATATGTTAGTCTATATATACTAATATGAAGCAAAAGGAAGAGTTCCTCCATGCTCTTACCTCCACTTCAGGTAACTTGGGGTTCATTCCCATGCTTTCCAGGTCCTTTAGCAAGCGTTCAACCTTAGAAACCATATCTGTAGACTGAATAGTGCAGAAATTTTCAAGTAAATATAACACAAACTTATAATGGAGAAGAAGAGAAAGAGGCTGAGAAAGATGAGCGAACAAACACTAAATGTCCATGTTTATTGGTCAAAGCTATGGAACAAAACAGAAACTATATAATTAATTAAGAGAAATGAAGAAAATTTCATGCTTACTAAATCTATAAGACTTAGAATGTATGTAAACAAAAAACAGCAATCGAGACCAATAAACACGGTGGTAGTGCATTCAAGAACTATGTCAAATTTAAGACTAAGTGGAATTTATTTTCAATCTAATCTGAGTAGAGGATTGATCAAAATTTCAACTACCAAAAGAACCCAATATATATATATATATATATATATATATATATATATATATATATATATATATATATATATATATATATATATATATATATATATATATATATATATATATATATATAATTCAATAAAAATTGTAAAATTGCATTATATTAACAAGTGACAGAACTATTCATAGAAAGAAATACTATCAACCAACAGAACTAATCAATGATCTGGATGCCGGTCACCAACCTGGACTTTGAATTTATAATGACCTCGGTTCCTTGAAATAAATATTTCATTTTTTTTAATAAATATACAATGTAACATTTACAGTAAAGGAGATTTAGAATACTCAAAAAATTTGAATGCCTAGACATTGAACCAATTGAGGAGTTAGGTATAGAAAGAGACATGGTCCGTAATTATCATGTCATACATAAGCACAAATCAGGTCAAGAATCTAGAGTGCAGATCTAGCTACCTAACAAGTATATACTGATGCATGTATTATAGTACCGAGAATTAACATGTTAAGATGTTGCTGTATCATGTAGTTTAATGGAATGGACATAAGAAGGCCATTTTCTTTTATTTGGACAAGTTCTGTATCATTTGATAGCGAGATCTGACAACCAGCTACAAGTGATTATAAAATTAGATGCTATTTAAAGTTTATTAGGAGCAACATGCTGAGCTTGTTCCTTAGTCATTACTACTATGGAATTGATGACAAGCTTAACCCATGTAACTTATCGTCATTCTTCATTGTAATTTCCGGAACCAATTTTTTGCTAATTACTCTATCAACACAAGCCATGCAAGTTTAGAACTCAACCAGGCTACACAAGTTTGCCTTAAGAATTTCTTGAACTGTCATCTGTGAGATAAAATGACTGCTTTTGTCAACATACTTTTATCTTTCAACCCCTTAGTTGGCAATTGCAATTCATGCAACCCATCCTATACTTAGTCACCTGAATCAAGATTAAGTTTGGTCACAGGAACAGGGAAGAGGGCACTTAGAATATATTACAGGAAGCAGGTGCAGGAATGAGATTAAGAAGGGAATTCATAGTAGGTGCAGAACCAGATGTAGAACATTTTGGTTAATATAACCTTATTTCCAATACTTTCATGATGTTAATGCCATGTTATCTTCCTAGCTAGGGCTTGGCAGAACTTTTGGAGTTAGATCACCACCTGTGGTATTTTGTGATATAATGCTAAATTACCACTGAACTTTGACCATCGTTAGCTTGTCAACTGTAATTATTATCACCAAATTCTGGTGGGCCTTAGCGGCATGGTAGAAAACTTCCTTAAGATCATATTGACGTCAAATAACAAAATCATGACTAGACCCTTAAGAGATTGCATGTTAAATTTGTCATCTTGGTGCACAAAGTCCAACCTGGCACACTAAGGTAGTATAAAGTTCCGACCTTCAGCATTGTTAACATTTCTCACTTTGTGATGCTTCCAAACTTATTCATTTAACCGCCTTTAATTATGTGAGAATTCAGTCAGGGCAGCATAATTCACAATTCAGTAGCAAGGATGTTGTTTATTTCAAAGCTTTCTAGATATATATGATCACTCAGATCCACTCATGATTCAAGTCATTAAGAGAAAAGTTCAATGAGTGAATTGTCATCTGATATAGTAAAATTTTGAAGGATTGTTCATATAATTTTGAAATTTGAATACAATACTATTGTAGAATAACAGACTGCATACTGACATTCAGTTAGTAAGTGAAGAAACTCAGCATCAAATGTCTCCAGGGATAAAGACACTATCTCACACAGCTGTTAAGAATTATAAATCTAATGCATTTGTTTTGAAAATTTATCACTTTAAGCAGAACATATAATGAGAATCCTCTGGGCATACTAGATGGGAAGACCAAGATCTGAAAATGGCATAAACACGACAAAAAATTATAGACGAAACTTGAATAGAAATCCTCTGAATGCTTAGATATGACTGAAGGCCTAAACAAAGGATCTAAGTTATGATTTTCTTGACAACTGAAGTGAAACAAACAAGCAAAGACCATAACAGATTCACAGAGAAGCGTAAGAGGAACAAGCATTACCTTACTTTACGCAAATTAAGAATGAGAAGTAATCATCCCTAAAAGATGGAAAAGATCCTCAAGTTGAAATAGAAATTATGTGTAATATCAGATTCAAGAAGCCTTTTTCCTCCTAGAACAGTACCACTTACAGTATTGTCTTTTCTCAGTATACGGACGTTAATCAATATATAAAGCACTAAAGTTCTGAAACATGACCAAAGAATTCTATGTGCATTCCCGGCAACAAGAATGGTAACACACAAAGAAAATATTTTCTTGATCTTTTCCTCTAGCTTGCACATTTCTATGTTCAAGATGTTTAGAAGTCAATCAAGAAGAATCAAACCAAGAAACATTCATCTCATACCTGTCCTCCAGGATCTTTGTTGTCGATCATCAATGACTCATCGGTGCCCCATAATTTCTGAATTTCTTGCGCCCCAAAAACTTTCTCCTGATCCATCTTCATCTTGGCGCACTTCCAAGCTATGTCCACCTTGTCCTTAACACACTTGAACAACTCCCTGTGGCTCGTTCTTGTTTCAGCCTATTGCAATCACCACAGAATCATTCCGAAAACGATCATGGAAAACAAAAACCCTAAAGAGAGATAGGAGGAAAGGAAATTAGAAGACAAAAAGAATCCAAGAGACTTCAGAGAAAGAGTAAGAACCTTGATTTCTTCCAACTGTTTCTCCGTCTCCTCGAGACGATCCTCCAGATCGTATATCTCATGCTGGAGGCACCTGCAGTCTTGCTGGCAGGCGCGGATCCTCTGCTGCATAAACCGCTGGAAGGTGGAGGTGCCGGAGGAGCGATCTGAAGGGAGATCCATATTGTGATTGTGATTGTGGGGTTCAAGGAAAGGAATCAAGGAATGTGAAATGGTGGAGAAAAGCTTAGAAACTAGAGAAACCCTCAAACAAGAAGCTCTGAACGAAAGAACAATGGAAGGGAAGACAAATGAGAGAAAAGGGAGAGGAGAGGAACATGGAGGGAAGAGGGAGGATGGTTTTGAAGGGGTTCCGGAATCCTTCGCGAAAAAAAATGGGGTCCCGGAATAGCGGGAGCACAATTTCTTCTGCCTCTTCTAAATACTCGGGCGGTTTCGACTAAAGCAGTATGCATCTTTCGTTTCTGAATAATAGAAATCGACGCAAAACATCTAAACCAAAGAAAATTGTTCTGGGCTCTCCCATCCTCGTATGTAGTGAGCAGCCGGTTCACCGGGAAAAAAAATGTTCAATTCGGGGGACGTCTAGGTCTTTATTGGGCCACGCTTCGACACCCAATTATTAGAATCCCACTATAGCGAACCTAGCTAGATTTGAATTGAGGCCTAGGTTTTGATCTATCAACAAAATAAGATTGGATGAGTTGGCAAAGGGTGAGTGACCGGTCATGCTCGGCTTGCTATACTCGAACTTTTTTGGTGGGGCGAATGGGTCTGCTTGGAGCTAGGAGTCTTCACCTGAAAATAGGAGAAGGCAAGCAAGAGTATCGTAGCGTAAACATACTCGAAGGTCCCTTGAGTCTTTCTCGTCTACTTTCTTTCCCAGCTCATATACCCCATATATATATATATATATATATATATATATATATATATATATATATATATATATATATATATATATATATATATATATATATATATGTAAGGATGAAGGCATAGCGTCGTTATCCAAAATGATTGGGAACGTCATAACCGTCGAACATGCAATAACTATCTAATCGTACAATAACTGCTTAATGTACGAGACAAGTTGTAACTATCTCGTAATGTGCTTCATAAGAATGCAGAGCTATAACCATCCTTTTATGCGCATTAATCGTTTTAAATGCATTTTGAATCAAAAACACATTGCTCGTTGCTGTTGGTCAGCTAATCTACTCGGTTATATTGATTAGATGTTCTAGTTGGCCATTCTGTCAGCAGCTCGATCGACTACTATAGTTAGCAGCTTGGTTGATTGCTCTGATCGGCAACTTGGTTGCAAGTCGACAAATTCAGGCCACATCACCCTCCAGTTTCACGAACTTAGCTAGACTTCATTGAAGCCAAGATTCTAATTTGTGGATATGGGTAGCTAGAGTTAGATCCCTTTTATATTTAAAGAAGCTTCATGGGTCGACTCATGATCTTTAAGGGTCGACTCCTCTTCTCCAAGGGTCGATTTAAGAAAGTTCTTATTTTTGCTGTACTCTGTCTCTCGCCTATGGTCATTGTGAGGTTGACTCTTCTATTCTTTGAGGTCGAAGAATTTAGTTCCAAAGAAGAAGAAATAAAAGTAAATAATTTATGCTTTATGACATAAGAAGATGAGATAAAACTAGGATCCTATTTTGACTTTAAATTAGATAAATTGCAAGATGCTTTTGAAGATCCCCTTGTTAAATCAAAACAATTAGAAAAGAAAAATAGAGAACTTAAAAAATAAACTCTAAACTCTCTGAGAAATAAGAACTAATTTACAAAAGCAAAAAATCCATTAACTATAAAAAAAATGATCTGAAATTAAAAATAGAAGACAAATCTAAGCTTTCAACATTCACACATAGGAAGAAAAAAATTAGATTACCTGTTCATAAAATATAATTACTGTGGAAGAAAAGGACATATGGCATATATTTGTTCACTTGAAAACAACACTAATGTTGGAAATAAGAAAAATTGGATTCCTAAGGGAAGGATAATTACTAGTCAACAAGGATCTAAGAAGATTTGGATACCTAAAATCTAAAATTAATCAAACATAAATCTAAGAAGATTAGGTTATTCGATTCAAACTTGAAATTACTAATGAAGCTAAAAATTAGATCATAACTATGCTTATCTGAAAGAAACATAATTCAACCTACATTGGAACAAAATGTATTCTTAAAAATGGATGAATGATTCTAAATTTGTAAATAAATGAATGGATTGATTTTGATGTATCTCTTTGTGATGTCTTACACGTTTTAATTCCATGATATTTATACTTAATATCTTGATACATGTAACAATGTACTAATATTTACTGAAACTCAACAATATTAGCTCCTAATTTGATTTTGGATCTGTAGAGTCTATTATATTTTTAAAATGAATATGATCTAATACTTTGAAATATGTATTTTTTATATCCTGATACTCAAAATCTTAATGACTTAAGTTGATCTGCAATGCATAGAAAATACATATCTCAAATTATTAATCTAAAAGTTTTATTGAAAACTTTTCACAAATTTTGAAATTTTAATGGAATGATTGATTAAGAGAGAGAAAAAACACTTGAGGGGGAGAGATCATATGAAACTTAATAGCATAAATTAAATACTTCTACAAAAGGGAAGAAAGAATTTTAAACATTTGTAAAAATGAAAAATGATTCTCTCCAGTAAGCCTCTTTTAAAATTCAATTTTGAGATTTGTTCCGATATTTCTTAAAGCTTGCTATTCGGTTGATACATTATGTGCTTCAATCATGAACCAAATTGCAACTCTAATATTTGATGCTTTCAGCACCACTAAAATTGATCTTAAATAGTTCTAATTTAATAAAAAAGGGAGAGAGAGAAGGAGGTTGAAAGGTTGATAAGTACAAAATGTTTGAGTATAGTACTAATAATTTTGTGTTCTTGAAAAAATTAAATTTATCTTATAGAAAGCAAAATAAGGTTGAAAGGTTAGAGAAGCTTGGAAGAACAATTCTCAAAGTTGGAGAAGATTTTAAAGAATTCTGGGAGTTTTTGAAGTGGACAGGTCAACCCTAAAGAACCATGAGTCGACTTTGATATAGCCACTGGGTTATATGGCCATAGCCTGATATTGGGTTTAGTATCAATTTATAAAAAATAAATTTTGAAAGAAGTATGTGCATTATTTAAGATTTGATTTATTTCTAGTTAGTATCATGCTATTTGATTAATTATTTGTTTGGCATGCTTAGACCCAACTTCGATATATTTTGTTGCTTACTAGGCTAGTGTAACTCATTATCCTTTCTTTTTCTATTTTTTAGCTCTAAAATTATGATTGCTCAGGACTTGGAAGATGTGCTAGATCTTCTGAAAATATTCATGACTTGGGGGACTTCTATCTTAGTTTAATTTAGATTAGCTCAGTTTAGTTAGAATATTTTATTCGATTGAATGATCATAATTAGTTGGAACAATATAACTCATGTTATTTTGGAATATTTTTTTTTATGAGAGTGATTTGATTGGATCTTGATTAAATTAATTTTTGAGGATCAAAGAATTATTATTATTATTGCTTTAAATTACTATGATTTGATCTATAACCTTGCATGCTTGTTTGGTCCGCCCTATATGTATGCAGCGTCTGTTACGCTCTGGGTTCAGATTGTGGCAAAATATATACATTTGACTACTTTTTAGAAACATAAAGAATAATTGTCTTTGAAAATTTTAAATGTTGTTTGGCATTATTTTCATTTTTCTATCTTCAAAAATAGAAATCCTATTTCTATGAATTTTTAAAGTTTTAAATAAGTTAACATTTTTAAAACTTTAAAAATTTTATATAGTTATTTGTAAAATATTAAATTTTATATGCTTATTTTTTATAAATAATTATTTAATTTATTTTTTGATTTATCTAGCTAAAGTGTTCATAGCTTATATAGCTCATTATATGATTTTTACTGTTTTTACAGATTTCAAGAACTAGCTTGACTCAGGAATTTATTGTAGGAGAGCAATTAGAGAAAATTTTTTGACATCTTTATTTTGACTTGATTTTATTTTAGAGTTGATGCAAGATTTTAAAAGCTATCTACTAAGAAGTACCAAGATTCTTGCCTAATATATTCACAATTTCTTTAAGACATATCAAACCAAACGGGCCAGCAATTATTTTTGACACAACATATAAATCAACAAAGTATCCCCTATAGTAAACATGGACTAAATGATGAGATATTGATGTTAGTATAACTCGCTATTCATTTTGATTTATCAGCGTGGTGCCAAGAATTTAAAGAACAAATACTCCATCCAGCTGCCCCGGTTTCAACGTATTAAGTTTCATCTCAATGCATGTACAACAAGAACTAGAAATGAAGCTGAACATGGAGCTTTCAAGTACTGGCACAATCCAATTATCAGTTGATGAGCAAGACGCTACTCAAAGGAGAATTCTGTCGCAAAGGCGATAGTGGCACTCTGCTGCACTGCTATCAATCAGCCTCTTGGCTGGAGTCATCGCACTTATGCTTGATCTTATATCCCCTGCATAACAGTTGGACAAAGAATTAAAACTAAACATGAAAATGTCACACTTAGTAAAGCATATAACAAGAAAACACAAAATATTGTACCCCACTTTTTCAATCATCTTTTTTGGGTATTGATGTCGGTTAAACATCATTGCATGTATTTATGAAGAACTAAAGTAATATCAGATATGAAGGCAAGAATCATTAACAATCGAATCAGAACATGAAAACTAGAAAATACTTCAGAGAGTCATCCAAAATGAACTCTGAAGGCCACATTTGTCAAGTCTAAATGGGTGATTGACGCTAATGTGATTTTTATCAATGATCAGATGAAGCTAATGCTTAGCATGAAAAAAATCTAGTTTTTCATCTATGTTGGAAACCTATTACTCTAGTAATTATTACAGCTAGTGATTCTGAATAAGTTGTTTTCAAGTATCTAGTAATTTAACTTTCACATGAAACACCATCCATCTAAATGTATCAAGAGTAAGATATGAGTTCTGGACGCATTGGCAATAAATTAATTAGATTCACAGATTACAAGGACTTCATGAACATTATTTCTAGAATGATTCTCACCTTATCTGAAGCACTTGAGGAGTGCCTTCTGTCACACGCTGATGATGTGATTCTCTTTTTAATGGGCAGGAGGCGGTTTCTATCTTCAGCCACTTTCCACAGGATTTCGTTCTCTTCGTGAAGTACCTTGAACTTCAATAACATTTATAATTAATTTAGATGTGTATGATTTTTAAAAGAAAAGAAATAAAATTCAGACATCTATGAATGGTAAAATAAGGCAAAAATTCTTTTATCTTCTTACCTTCTGATAAGCTTTTCGAAGCTTGGCTGTCATGCTTTCATTCTCTGTTTGCAGGGTTTCAATTTGAGCGGCCAAGTTTACAATCTAGAGAGATAGCAACTTCTTATATATAAAAATTATGGATACACAAAGTTATGTTAAAACAGAAAAAAGACAAACTTGAGAGGACAACACTTCATGACTATAAGAAAAAAAAAGCAACCGTGTACTTTAATCAAAAAGAAATTCAGAAAAAACTATCTTTTCTACAAAAGTTGGGAAAAATAGCATAAACATATCCTATAATTCATTGTTGATGGTGTTATGTTATTATCGAGACATATTTCAAATCCAGCATACATATACTACTTTGTAGCTCCTATAAACTTGCATTAAGCAGATTACTGACCCAAACACAACAGAGAGGTGTTGACTCAGAACCGAACTGTGCCGCTGGTCGGTGAGCGATCAAGAAATTTGATCATGAATCATATATCAGAACATGGGTAGGATCCTTTTTTCTACTGGGAGTTAGATATTATCTTTTCTACTTGAAGAAGAAGAAGAAGAAGAAATGAGGAACAAGGGATGACAAAATGAATTTCTTGAAAATCATAAAACTTCAATGCCTTATTGGAGGGGGCAATCAAGTAATTATATGAACATATATAGGTTCAGAGGCATTGGTAAGAAGATCCAAGAAATTGAAAGGAGAGGTACCTTTCTCTAAACTCATGAGACATCTTATCTCCTGAGGAAAAGATAAGCCATTAAGGATAAGTAGCATTCGAGCCCAGTGGCACCCATGAGTAAAGAGTTAAAGATGAAACGCTCCTCATACCGAAGGGAGATGAAACATATGAATAAACAAAAGATTACTCTGTCCTAAGTGTTTTCTTGCCGATTCAAGCATTTTGTTTTCACCATTTTCTTGATACTTGTTCATAGTTAGAGAATCAGTTCTATGTTCAGGATACAGAAAATTCAATCAAGAAAAGTCAAAATGTATGATTATTTCAGATTTCAATCAAGAAGAGTCGAACGAAATCAAGAAGATTCATCATCTTTTTTACCTGTGAATTTTGGAGGTCTTGTTCTGTCTTTAATTTGATGTATCGTTCAACGAAACCCTTCTCTTTATTCTCTAGTTCCGTCTTCTCCTGTTCCATCTTCTCCTTCTTGCCGACGCAATTTGTCAGCTTCTCGGAACTCAAGTTCCCTTCAGCCTGCAACAATTAAAATGGAATTTGATGCTGCCATGAAGAAAACAATCCCAGAGAGAGAGAGAGAAGAAAAGAGATCAAAAGACAAGAATTAAGACGATGGGGAGAGACTAGGGAAAGGAGGAGGACAAACCCGGAGTCGTTCCCAGCGCTCGTCAAACCTCTCGATACGGACATCGAGGGCGTGTATCTGATATTCGAGTTTTTGGCGTTCCTGCTCGCAGCGCTTGAGAGCAGAGATCTGATCTCGGAGCCCGCGGTCGAACAGATTGGCGAAGGGCCACCGAACCGAGGGCGAGGGGGAGCTGCTGCCAGCGGATTCTTGGATGCTCCTAGGGAACCTTGGAGAGAGCGCCATAGTGCGATCGATGGTTGGGAACCCGACCCTCGGAATTCTAGTGGAATTTTGAAGACTCATGGGCTTATAGGTCACACATTAGTTCTTAAACTAAATTCTTAAATTTCTATTCATTCATCTCTTTCAATTCTTAAATTAAATTACTAAAGCTCCAAGCCCTGGAATTAAATTGGTATTAATTTACTATTAATGCTTAAACTTGGCACTACCAACAACGATCATTTGATGTTAATTTAATTTAAAGACTTCTTGCATTCGTATTATTTTAGGAATTGAAATGGATGCATAAATAGTTTTTCTTTGATGGTGAGGTACAAGGAGCCGGCCGATTAGGCTCAGTGAGCCGAGTCGGCTCAGGCTATCTAGGCGGAGACTAGACCGTCAAAGTTAGAAATCGCGTGTGAGAGAGGAGAGGGCCGGTTGAAATCAATGATTTCACACCCAATCTTTCCTTTCCCAATGAGATTTCTCGCTGGCAAACACGAAGAAATCAGATCCCGATGGCGTCCTCCCCTATATTTCTTTCTTTCTTTGTTCTTTAGCCTCACCCCGCCTCCTTCCACTTGAATCTCTCCACCATGACCTTCTTCCGTTCCTCTTCCTCCCTCTTTTCCCCTCTCTCTTTCTTCCTTCCTCTTCCTTTCTCCACTTGGGCTCAGTGTGCCCTATTTTGAGCTGCTGAATCAGCAACCTCAAGCTCGTTGGTGCCAAGGCAAGTTTCTCCATTTCCTCCCTCGTTCTTTCTCTTCCCGATCAACCTACTAGTGGCTAGAATCTGGCAAAAGGTCGCCAGAAATAAACAAAAAAAAACAAGAAAAGGAAAGAAGAGGGTGAGAAAGAAGAAAGAAGGGAAAAAAAGAAAAAGAAAGAGAGAGAAGAAAGAAAAAAAAAACAAAGAGAGAAGCGAGAAAATAAAAATAATAATAAATAAATAAAATAAAATAAAATAATGGATCTTATCCTCTACATGTCCTCTCCTCAATGTACCTTCTGGGTGGACCTCGATAAAGGGCCTAGACCCGTGTTGCAACGACTACTTGGACTGGTCTTTTCCACTTTTTTTCAAATTTTATATTTGAAGTCAAATCAAATTCCTTTCGATCCCCTAGAGCTTCTTATTTTATATTTAGATTTGTAAATAGTTGAATATAATTTATCTTATCTTCTTAAATGGTTTTGGATAGGTGTGGCAGTTTTACCTATTTGAACTTAGTGAACTTTAGGCGAATCGAGAATAAGTGATCCCGGCACAAACCTTACTAATTTTTGAATTTTTGGTCAATTTTAATCCATATGAAGTAAGAAAATATAAATTATACTGATAAGATTGACTTTGTATTTTTTAAAAATTTAGGATCAAGTATATGATTGTGAAATGATTCATATTCTTATAGCATTGTCTAATGGATACGTATGTGCAAATAATTTTCAGTTTATAAATAAGTGCATTTTTTCCTACGAAGATGACATATATAGGGTCTAATTATGACTTATGAATTTTTATAAAAATAGTCGAATTACCATAAATAATTTTATGATAGTTTTATTATTAAAGAATTATTTATGGATTATGAACTCTATAAAGCCATTTATTATCTAATTCACATATGATTTTAAAAAATATATTTTAAAAAAATGATTTAAGAAATAAGATTACAGACTCTCATGTGGCTATATATGGCCCTCGCCGGTAGGTATAATAGTTGGCATACAGTCCCCCTCCAGCGGATCTAATTGTTGGTATATAGCCCCACAAGGGGTATAATAGTTAGCATACGGTCTTGCCAACAAGTATAATATTAGCATATGGCCCCAAGAGTAAGCATAATAGTTAGCATACAGCCTCGCCATCAGGTATAATAGTTAGCAGACTATAATATCCAGTCGATTATGTCTCTACCATGGGTATAAGATGTTCTTAGCATTTAGTTTGAGAGTATTATTTTATGCAATGATATGACTATTTATAAAATTTGCATATGCAATAACATGATTGGTTTATGACATATTTTATTATGAAGTTATTATGAAATGCTCTAATTACATAGCAAAATGGTTTAATGAATTAATACTATATTTAAGTTATATACTTGGAACTGTGTTTATGAATTTGCATGATTTATGCATACATGATTGGATTTTCGTATCATGGATTGTTATGTTACCATGTCTATGAAATATTTGGTTTGTAATAAAAGTTATTTTCTAATGATGCATTAAATTATGAAAAACTTATGCTTAATCTAGTAAGGTAATGCATGATTACTTAATGAGCTATTAAGCTCATTTTCTCTTTGTTCTTTTCAAACAAATAAGGCTGCTAGGTGCAGAAAGAGATAATTCAAGTGAAAGTCAAGATAATATGCGTCAAAGCATAGTAGCAAGCCAATAACAAATTTAGTTTATGACTATGAAATTATAGGTTATATAGCTTAAATATTTAAATGTTGGATTTACACAATCAGTGCCTACATCTCTTTGTTTAATAAATAAAAAAATAGACCACTATTATCATTATATAAAGTAGGTGCTGAAAATACTGAATCCATTGTGTTTTGAGTACACCCAAGTGACGATCCAAATACGATGCACATCTAGGATGGCTCGGGCTGTTCCTACATCATTGTTGACTCCTTCAAAGATGAGTGTCATGAAGAGTCCAATTCAAGTAGGATTCTTATCTAACTTGTGGTTGAATTAGACAAATGTTTGAATTAATTTAAAAAGAGTCCATGTTTAGTAGGAGTCCTTTAAATTTCAGATTGTAAGAGTCCAACTTATCCCGACCTCTTACTCTATATAAAAAGAATAAAATTCAGAAAACAAAGATTAGAATTTTTGTAGAAAATTTGAGAGCCTTCTTCTCGTGAAGGAAGTGAGACGCTTCTCTTCTCTTTTTCTTAGGTGAGATGCCAAGCCTTGGTAGGAGTTGGTGAAGGTGAGACTCCTTCTCCTTCTTCATGCCATCCCTTGGATTTGTGTGAGGGTAAGACTTTCTCATCCAAATCTATATTTATCTTTTTCTTCCCTCATGTTTTCAGCAATATCCCTTCTTTTCGTCATGCAATATCCATCATTATTTGAGAGTCTTTATGGAAGAAGGACTCCTCCCAATCCTCACGCCACAACCCATTCTTCACGCCATATCCTCTCCTTAATTAAGAGTCCTAGTAAGAGAAGGACTCCTCCCTTCTTTCTCACGCCAACAACCATTCTTATCTCACGCCAACCCTAGAGTCCTAATTCCATTAGAACTCCTAATCCCTAACCACCCACAAGTCCTTCATGCCTAACCCAATCCCACAATGAATCCAAGCCCACTTCCTATTGCGTCCACAATTCATCAGCAATTTTTGCACACGGGTGAGTCAACCCACACCCAATTGAACCCATTAGCCATCTTCATCATCACCTTCTTCCTTCCATCCATAAGAAACCCTAGCTGCAATTGAAGAATTAAAAAAAGGAGGGAATTAACCTCCATCCCCAATCTTCAACAATCACCCATCTCTGTTTGTATCAAGTGGTATCAGAGCAAAGATCCTTAATCACCATGAGTAGGAGAAACGGTAGTCCCTACCTTGCCGATCTACATCAACTTGGGTACTCTACCATCATGAGTACGAGAAGCAGTCGTTCCTACCTTACCGATCTACATCAACTTAGGTACTCTACCATCATGAGTACGAGAAGCGGTCGTCCCTACAATGCCGACCGACATCAACTTAGGTACTCTATCTTCATTAGAGCTGATCACGGGCCTTCTGGCCCGCCCAGCCCGGCCCGAAATTTTTCAGGCTTGGGCATTAAAAAAAGGCCCATGGGTCGGGCCTGGGTAGGAAAAGCGGCCCGACCAAAAAATCAAGCCGGGCCTGAAAACTTTTAAAAATGGCCCGGCCTGGCCTGCCCGGCCCGTGTTTTATATATAAAACACCATATATATATATATATCAAGTTTTAGAGAGCCCATTAAGCTATTGGGGCCATTCTGGCCTATTTTCAGATTCCAAACAAAGAAAAAATCGGACATGTCGGGTCGGGCATGTCGGGTCGAGCCTATCGGATTGGGCCTGAGACCAGATTTATAAAGTCGGGTCGGGCCTGGACAAAAATTTAAGCCTGACAGTCGGGCCAGGCCGAGCCTGGGCATAGCCATCAGGCCTAATTTCTACTATAGAGCTCGGCCCGAGCCCGGCCCAGGTTTTGATCAGCTCTAATCTTCATGAGTATGAGAAGCGACCGTTCCTACAACGACGATCGAGAAGTAGAAGAAATGTTGGCTAAAATCACTAATTAATTTGCTGCTATGGCACAAAAGATGGATGTTGTAGAGGCGCAACTACAACGCCATCCTCAAGTTAGGTGAGGACCTCTAGAATGCAGCAACAAGGGCGTTCCTTTCTCTTGAGGTATTTCACCTTTCACGAGATCTGAAATTCTGCAAATAAGGTTACATATCCAGAGCGTGGAGTAGCAAGGGCCAACAAAAAGGAAAAAGGTCCTATGCCGCAAAGAGGAAGCCAATCCGATTGCTACAAGTATAGCAGCCGAGGACACCTTGCTGATGTTTGCCCCACCAAAGAACAGCGATTCGCATTGGCTTGTTAAGAAAACGAGATCACAGAGACATCTGTAGTTCCTCCTCAACCTGCTGAGATCGAAGTAGAGGAGAAAGACAACGAGGAAAAAGCACTTATGGTAGAACCAGAATGTTCAGATCTACCCATTTGTGTTGATTGCAGGGTCCTTTCGGATTTTAAGCAAGGAGAGATTAGATCTAAATTTTTTGAGGTAATCCCATCTGATTTCAAGTCGATTTTGGAGAACTTTTCTAATGCAACACCTAAAGATCTACCTAAGGAACTTCCACCGAAGCATGACATTCAGCATGCCATAGATCTCATTTCGAGATCTAATCTACTCAACCTCGTAGTTATCCTTTCTTTCCCACCATTGTCTTCACCAAGACCTTCTTTCCCATTGCTGCCCCTTCCTTTGTCCGCACCACCAAAAGTCATCCTGCATGTCCATGTCGAACACAACAATAAAGCCATAAATCTCATCATCAACAACGGGAATGGGATGAACATCATCTCCTACAAGTTGCTGAACAAGAGGAAGCTGAAATAGGAGCCTCATCCCGAGCCACACTGACCACTACGGATTGCTGGTTTCAAGTCCAAAAATTTAGTAATCCAGGGTGTAGTCTATGAGGTGAGTCGAGGAGATCAACCATGAAGATGAGGACATATTCGCCTCAGTTGCAAAGGAATACGATTCTAAAAATTCAAAAGAGATGCCATCTAATTTTGAGGTGAAAAATTGTTCATTAGTTGAAGTCATGAGGGGCACAAGCAGCGACCAGCCGATCCACCCACAGTGCCATGCTCCGTGCCCGCGCGCAATTCCGCAACTGAGCATAGCAGCCGCTGCTGCCATGCGCAATGCAGCCTCCTAGCGTTCGTCTGGATCTGCATCCTGTGCGCACTAGACTCGCGTCCTGTGCGCACCGTACCTGCGTTCGTGTGCAGCTATCCAGCTGATGGCCCCCCAGCACACCAGCCTCGAGTTCCAGTTCCACCAGGACTCTTCTGGCATGCACCATCCCGTACCCGTGTGCGCACCAGATGGCAAATCTCCGCGTAACCGCATATCCAGCACAATCGTAGTAGCCCAAATCTACTTGGGCTAAAAATCTTCAAATCACCCCCAACTCGACGGGGTCGAGTCCTTTCTTAGCAAAAAAAATTGATACAGAAGCAGGAGCCCAAATCAACATGAACATGCGTGGAGTTTGGATCCTTGCTTGGGCGTGCCCAAAATACATTAGGTCTAAGAGTTCCAGCGCCAAGACACATTGGGTCTAAGAGTTCCAGCACCGAATTAAACTGGGTCCAAGGGCTCCAACGCTAGAACACATTGGCTCCAAAAGTTTCAGCGCCAAGCTACATTGGGTCCAAGAATTTCAATGTCAAATTACATTGAGTCTATGAGGTGTTGAAGAGTCCTGATTTATTTAGAGTCTTTGTAATGAGTCCATGTGTCGTTTGAAAGAGTCCTAGCTGATTTAGAGTCTTAGTCATGTGCCAATTAAGGAGTCCATGTTGATTAGGAGTCTTGAGTTAAGGAGTTTGGGTCCAACATTGGGCATGTCCAATGTTAGATTAAGTCCTAAATTTTTAGTCTAAAGTTAGAAAGAGTCCTAGCTATTTTAGAGTCTTAGTTGATTTGAGAGTCCCAGATAATATGGTCTTAGTTGCTTAGCTTGTTGACCCATTCAAAGTCTAAATTTAGGATAGAAACCAAGGCGTGTGTGAAGACTTCTTATGGAGTGCATGAAGCCCTTCATGGCGTGCGCTACCCTCCTCAAAAAGTCACCATGTTTTTTTTCTTTTATTTGTTGCTGACTCCTTCAAAGATGAGTGTTATGAAAAGTCCAATTCAAGTAGGTGTCTTATCTAACTTGTGGTTGAATTAGTCAAATGTTTGAATTAATTAAAAAGAGTCCATGTTTGTAGGAGTCCTTGTTGAAGTAGGAGTCCTTTAAATTTCAGATTATAAGAGTACAACTTATCCCAACCTCTTACTTTATATAAAGAAACTATTGAAGAATAAAATTTAGAGAATAGAGATTAGAGTTTTTGTAAAATATTTGAGAGCCTTCTCATAAAGAAAGTGAGACGCTTCCCTTCTCTTTTTTCTTGGTGAGACGCCAAGCCTTGGTAAGAGTTGGTGAAGGTGAGACTCCTCTTGTTCATGCCATCCTTTGGATTTGTGTGAGGGTAAGACTCTCTCATCCAAATCCATATTTATCTTTTCTTCCCTCACATTTTCAGCAATATTCCTTCTTTTCCTCATGCAATACCCATCCTTATTTGAGAGTCCTTGTGGAAGAAGGACTCCTCCCAATCCTCACACCACAACCCATTCCTCACACCATATCCTTCCCTTAATTAAGAGTCCTAGTAAGAGAAAGACTCCTCCCTTCTCTGTCATGCCAAGAACCATCCTTATCTCATGCCATATTGTTTTCTCACGTCGACCCTAGAGTACTAATTCCATTAGGACTCCTAATCCCTAGCCACCCACAAGTTCTTCACGTCCTAACGCAATCCCACAACGAGTCCAAGCCTACTTCCTATTGCGTCCACAATCCATTAACAATTTCTGCATACAGTTGAGTCAGCCCACACCTGATTAAACCCAATTGAACCCATTATCCATCTTCATCATCTCCTTCTTCCTTCCATCCACAAGAAACCTAGCCGCAATTGAAGAAGAAAAAAAAATAGAGAGAGAGAATCAGCCGCCATCCCTAATCTTCAGCAATCATCCATCCCCATTTTGCGTCACTAGCTCAGTCTGCCCATCTGTCTATGGGAGCTAAGCACTTATAAATGAAAAAGTCATTCCCAGTCTCTGCCATGAGCTCCTCCAAAAATGTAACATAAACATTGGGCCTCAGTTTCAAATGATTGAAATTTGAACTCCATGTAGCCTACCACCTCTCGAAAAAATAGTCTTGCAATGAAAGATTTATCTATTGTCTTCCTACATGTAATAAAATGAGTCATCTTGAAAAAATGATCCACCACCACAAAGACTAAGTCAAAGACATGCTGAGTCCTTGGGAGCCCAAATATGAAGTCCATGCTGATGTGAGTCCATGGTGTGTCTGGCATTGGCAATCATATATAGACTCCTACATTCATTGTTGTCCCTTTTGACACTTGACACAGATAGCATTGCTCAACATATCTCCTTACATCCTTAGCTTAGGCCAATAATATTGCATGGGTACAAGTTGATATGTCTTGTCTCGACCAAAGTGACCCTCTCCTTGCAGTTCACGTAAGATTTATGTCTCAATAAACAATTGGAATACATAGGTAAGTCACTTTAAATAAGAAGCTATCTTGTAATTAAAAGTCTTCAGACTGTTGAGATTGCACCTCATTAAGAACACTAGCAAAGTATAGATTAGTAACCAACATATCTCTGAAAATATAGAATCCTGCTATATTAGCCTGCATGGTGGTAAGCAAACATATACAACTGCTCAAAGCATCTGCTACCTAGTTCTGTATACTTGATTTGTCGCAAAGCACGAACATAAACTCTTGCTGATAACCACTTAGCATGACGTGAACTGAGCTTTTCCAAGCCGTAGAGATATTTGAAAGCCTCATAGTCAGAATATAGAATGAACTTCCAATACAAAAAATAGTGTCACCAATGCTTGAGTATCTGCACCACAACATAAAACTCGATATCATATGTAGAATAGTTAAGCTTGGATCCAGGGCCGGCCCGACCCTTAGGCGACCTAGGCGGTCGCCTAAGGCCCCGGCCTAAAGGAAGGCCCCGCAAGGCATAGGCTCAAAGAAGAGCGAAGCGAAAATTTTAAACTTCGCTGCTATAGTGCTACGGCTACTTCCCGCCGCACTAGGGGCTACTCTCCATTGCACCAGGGGCTACTTCTCATCGCACCAGAGGCATCAGAGGCTGAAAAGACATGGAAAACATTCTGAAAAGCGTGGAAACAGAGTGAAAAACAGAGGTCCCATCGCACTGTTGCAGGCTTACAGCCAGGAAAGAGAAACTCCATTGACTCTTCTGGTCTTCTTCCTTTGTTCCTTTGATGTACCTTTGAGGACATCCTCTTCGAGGAGGTGGTGAAGAGGAGGGGCACCGTGATGTGGTCGATCCACCGGCCGACAACCATCTTCGGCTTCTCCCCATCGAGCCTCATGAATTTGGTGGAGACTCCCTGCGTCTACGCCGCCATTTTCCGCCAAGAGGGGGCTCCTCTCCTGTGGCTAGGGGGCCGGGTGGCTTGGGAGGGGTTTAGCAATGCCTCCGATGCCGACCTTATCGCCGAGCAGCAGATCTGGACGGCAGTTGATTCATATGCCAAGAACGAGGCCTTCAACTATAGCAACGCGGATGTGTTCAAGTGGAAGCACTTTGTGGCCGTTGCTGGAGAAGGCGTTTGGAGTGGAGTGGGTCCGATACCGGGGGGAGGAGGCTCGATTTAAGCTAGTGGACGCCATGAAGAGAAAAGAAGCATTGTGGGAGGAGATGGTGGCAGACCCCGGGTTTGCACCGACGAGGTTGGAGGACCCAGCAGAGCTCTCGCTCCATTCTTCTTCCAAGTAAGAAACCAACAGCTTACCTCCCTCTCCATCTCTACCTGTCTCTCTTGTGCATTAATCGTTTTTTGTTGCCTATCAACTGGTTGTTGAATTGCCTTGCTTTGTTCTATGGATTATTTTTTATCGACGGACTCTATGTTGAGATCACTTTCTTGTATACCCCTTCTTTAAAAATTTTGGTTGCCAATGATTTGTCCAAGTTACACTTTTCCATGGGCTTATATGAGGAGAAATTTGAAATAGGGTAAAGAGAAATTTGGAAGCTTTGGCCTTTTACAGTGTTTTTTTTTCCCTTCTTCCTTTGTTGGTGGAGGAAAACATTGAGCTACATCCGCATTTTTTTTAATAAGAAAGGTACATAAGCAGTATTGCCAAGCATTATCTAATTTATTTAATCAGTTTCATGGGCTCTTTTTTAGAGTAATTACTTTTCCGTGCTTCCATTCAAAAATTATATTAAACTGAAGAGGCTTCTTGTCTATTTTTGTTAGATTCATGCATCTTTGTTGAAATAATGTACTTGACAGCAATCTATTTCTATATCATTTTTTTAAGCATTTTATACATATTAAAAAAAATATTATAAAAAAAGGCCTCATTCATTGAGTTCGCCTTAGGCCCCCAAATGTATTGGGCCGCCCCTGCTTGGATCCACTCAACTTTCGGCTGAAGTAACCTTTTCTAGCTCAAGACTGCCCCAATACCCACCTTGAAGTTATCCACAGTAATACCTTCTCCAGATATAAATATCTAAAAAATAATTCTTGATCAACAACAATTATGCATTTTTTCATGGGGACATATAGCTTCTCCTGCAAAGTGTCTGTAGTATCTCATGCAAGTTTTGCACATGCTCCTTTACACTTCGACTATATAAATCATCAAAATAAACAATTACAAAAACCTTCCAATGTATGGTTTCAATACATGTTTCATTACTCTCATGAATGTATTAGGTGCTTTTGATAGTCCAAATGGGATCATTAGCCATTCATATAACCCCTCACATGTTTCGAAGGTTATTTTCCACTCAATCCCTAGATTTTGTCCTTATTTGATGGTACCCGCTCTTCGGATCTAGTTTGAAAAACACCTTAGCTCCAGATAGCTGGTCTAATATATTATCTAACCTCAAAATTGGAAGCAATACTTCACCATTATTTTATTTATGGCTCTACAATCCACACATATGCATCAAGTTCCATCCTTTTCAAGGGTTAGGAGGGCTGGAACTGCACAAGAACTCATGTTCTCCTGAATGTATCCCTTTTCTAGAAGCTCATTAACCTTCCTAGACAACCTTGGGCTCGATTTGGAAGACTAGCTTATGAAATTTAGTCAATATTGTGCTAGATATCTCAAAGTGGGGGCAATTCAGATGGGAGCTCCTTGAAAAAAAATCAGCAAACTCCTGAATAATAGGTTAAGCCATCTTTCGAATGCCACTATTTTCCACAGCTTTCGTTCCTAACAAAACCATGATCATGCCAGACTTTGAAGCAACCACAGTAAATTGTGCTTGAGAAAGAAAACTGCTATTCTCTCAGAGTTGGGGCTTAGGTATCTCTTTCTTAGATAGTACTAACATAACTTTAGTGCCACTCATGACAAATGAGCAATTGTTCTTCTTTCGATCATGCATTATACCTCTGTGATATTGCTAATGATGCCTCGATAGAAGATAATAGGCATCCATTTCCATAAAGTCACACCAAGCTTGATCTTTTTGTACTTGCTACCAATAGAGAATAATACCAAGCAACTATTTGACACCACAACCTTGTTACCTTTCTTTAACCAATCTAGCTTATATGGATGCAATGCTTTTCTTTATTTATCTGCAACTTGGTCACTGGCTCTTATGACACATGATTATCATAGCTACTACTATCAATAACTATCTTGCATACCTTTTTATCAATTATGCAGATGGTATGAAAGATGTTATTCCACAACCAATCATCTCCTAACTCATTTCGTAGTGCAAGGTAAGTTCGCCATATGACCAGAGATTCCCCGACATCTCCATGCATAATCTCCTCCTCTAGTTTGCCCTCATACTCATCAAAAATAGTCAACGGTTTGCGACTTGAAGGTTCTCCTTCCCCATCCTCAACAATTTGTTTTCCTTCCCATCCCTTTAGCTTCTTGCAATCTACAACTTTGTGACCTAGTTCTCCACACTAAAAGCATCTTGTTCAACCTTGTGCATTTGGAATTGCCTGCAGAATTCAATTCTAAGTTGTAGTTAATACTACAATACTCTTAGGAATAGCAGAATTACCTCATATAGAAACTCGGTCTCTTGTTTTAGCACCTTAAAAAATCAATACTTGCCAGTTTCTTTGCAACTTCTTTTGTATCACTAGAGCACACTAATACCTCCGATAGTGAGCAACAATCCCTTAATAACAAATCCTATTGAATGCTTTGGCGTACACTCCTAGTATATCTCAAAACTAATTATTCTAGGACTTTGGCTTAATTATTTCGAGTTATCAAATCATAGAATTGTTTTAAATAATTATCAACTAAGTCACTTTCTTGCCTTAAATTTTGTAATCTATGATATAGAGTGCGAATATAGTTATAAGGAAGCAACTCACAATGCATCTTCTTCCTCATCTTTTTTCAATCATTGATTTTTGGCTTGGTGCATGCTCCCACATGATTTTCAATTGGTGCCACCATGCAGCTACCTTGCCTCGCAATCGTGTGCCACCAATAGTACTTTTTTGTCGTTTGGAATATTCTTAAACTCAAGAATTTCTTCAACTATATAATCAATCCAGGAACTCTGCGGTCAAGCTCCTTGAGAACTCAGGTATGTCAATTTTCAAGCCCTCCTCCCATCTCATTGGATCCCCACCAAAGGTTGGCCTCTCCTTGGTGTGATTGACGCAGTCGGGGTGGAAAGATTGCTGGATTTTAGGATGATAAGGGCTGATTTCTCTTTTTTTTTCCTTTTTCTTTCTTCATCAATGGCGGCTAGGATTTCTTCTTTGTGGAAGGAAGGAAGAGGATGATGAAGATGGCTAATTAGTGTTCAATTGGATTAGAACTGATCAAAGAAATTGGTGCAAATTGAAGGGTGGCGGCTAAATTTGGGTTTGGCCTTTGGATTTAATTTGGTTCTTGATCTGAATTAAATGAGGATGTGGCTGATTAGGATGAGTCCCAATTGGATTAGGACTATATGGAATTGGTCAATGTGGTGGTAATTGGGTAGGATAATTATGAAAAATTGAGGAAGAGTCTCACCTCCTCAAGAATCCAAACCTAGGCGGAAGAAAGCGTCTCACCCTCTTTTCTCGCCAACTTGGCGTCTCACCAAGCTGAAGAACTCTCTCCATGTGAGGACTCTCTCAAGAGGCTCTGACAATTTTTCTAAATTTTTTTGATCTAATTTTATTCATCAAACCTCCTCTTATATATGGAGAGAGGTTGGCAAAAAATAGGAGTTACAATTCAGAATTTATTTAGACTTCTAACTAATAAGGACTCTTTTAAAATTCAAATCTCCTGATTAACTACCTAAACACCTTGCCACCTAAGCCTAGACCAAGGTGAAACCTCTACTTGGGTGTGTGGATGGAAGCTAGGAAGAAAAGTATCAGCTGCACACAAGATCCTTCTTGCAGATGAGATCTTTGACCAAGTCAAGGCTCTCATCCTCTCACACGTGAAGGGATTAATCCCTTTCTTGACTAGGTCAATTTTCCTCATAACGAACTCTTTTGATGCGACTTGGCATTCAATTATATGGACTCAATTTAAGAATCAATTCAGCAAATCATGAATCTATTTAGGACTTAATCTAGAACCCAATGTGAATTAAATCACTTACTACATGGACTCAATCTCATTACAACTTAGGCTCAATTTTTTCTCAACAAGGACTCAAGCACACAACTCCTAAATTAAATAAAGATCCTTCAACGCCTTGGAGTCAGTTAAATCAGGCGTTGGGACAATTAAACCCAATGTGACTTGATGCTGAAAATCTTGGACTCACTATAATTTATTGCTGGAACTTTGTGGACCCCATGTGATTTGGTGCTCACCCAAAGAAGGGACTCAATCACCACGTGCGCCTCTAGTTTGGGCTCATACTCCTACATCAATCTCTTAGAAAGAGTTGACCATGTCTATCCTCCTCGACCTCTTCCACACATGAGGGGGGTTTGATTTTGTGACGCTTTCGAGTAAGAAATTTGATTTGACGTTGGATCTTCGCTATATCCAAGACTGATCTACTTTCTTACGCTCCTCCCACTATAGCTACCTACATTGTCTGCTTCTTCTTCAGAACCATCCGAATCAAATCAGAAACTCAAGCTCCCAAATCAACTGATGCAATAGAAAAAGGAATAAGAGATGATTTGATCGACGAGGTCATGCTCCAAAGATCAACATGAAAAAACAAAAAGTAGATTGAAGAATTCTTCACTTGGTGAAAGAAATTCTCTCAAAAAAAATTGTTATAATATCTCAAAGATTGTCCCTTATAATATACTATATGCATACTTAGAGCACATGATACCGTAATCCTAATTCAAATATAAGACCCAATATACAATCATACTCAAAATAGGACATGACAATGAGAGAGTACACTAGAATTATTCTATTATAAATATAAAAATATGGCTAAAATTTGATATTGCCCCTAATGAAAAATTTATAGAAAAATCAAATTTTTGCTTATTGTAGTTTTCGCTTGTGAATCCGCACATTATGTTACATCACAAAGTGATAGACTCCAAATTCTCCTACTTCCCAACTAAAGCCATTTGATCCATGACTTTCGCTTCCAAATAATATTCTCAATAGAGCTAACCTTATACAACTCCCATGCATTGGCTCTCTCTCTCTGAACACCTCCCAAGACAAACTCAATCTTCCTTCAAAACATCAAGCTCGTTTCTAGGTTCTATCATAAATCTAATTGGTTACTTCTAATTACGTAAATCAATAGTTCAAATTACACCCTTCTATAACAGTTAATAGATTCCTAAAGCTCTTTCTTGTATTGATGCTTTCTAACTTATCAAATTCTACATTTATGCTTCTTCTTGATAAATCTATGTTTTGGCACAAAATTAATAACTACTCTAGCTTTAGATTTGCACTGAAACTGCCATTGTTCTAGCAAAGGCAAAATATTTTCATTAAACCACTATTCTATTTCAAATCTTAAAATTTCTTTGCAATATCTTATTTAAATTATGACTTAAAATATGATCGAATAATGGCATAGGCAAAGCAAATAGCTTAGAATCAGGTCATATATGTAAAAACTCTATCCGACTTGGTAAAAATAGGATCTCTCACTCCAAGTAAACTTTTTAACAGCAACTGCATATCCTTTATACTCCCTTCTCTACCACTTCTATCAATTTTAATCCTTGTCACATTAAAATATCTCACAACACCCATGGTTTGGAATATGAGCTTCTCACCTTGCATAATGCCTCCTTTAACTTCAATTTCTTAGCAAGATCATGAGGCCTAGAAACAATTGAATATAAGTCTTTATGAACATTAGCTTAGCTGATAAAGGGATTGGGTCTTAATATCGGATCCAAACATTCTACCCACTAATTAGATCAAACAATTAAGAGTCCTTTAGAAGATCCTGAAGCATTCAGCCACACCAAGAGTGGACAATAGGCCCTCTTGATGATTTAAGAAAAATGTTAAAGGGTCTAAAGTTTTGGACTCTTGGGGGGAAAATAGTGCATCCACTAATCTTCTTTTATCAGGCAAATGATATCCCTTTTCATCCAACGAAGTAGTTTCATACTACTTTTACGTCACCTCATTTAACCACTTCCATAGCTTCTTTTATCAGGCAAATGATATCCCTTTCTCCCCTTTCTTAGCAAAGGCTTTCTTTTACTTCAGCAACTCCTTTTTAACTCAACCATCTTTCTAAACCTATCTACCTCTTTATTTCTCAATTCTTGCAACAAAAGACTTGCATCCTTATTTTCAATAGATATCTTACATTTGTGAGCCATTTCAATTAGCTACTCACTAAATAATTTGTCAAAACCTATTTTCGTAATGGAACCATAATTCGCAGAACCATTAATCTCTCCCTTCTTGTTATGCATTTCTATCCTTCAACTAAATCTTCCCTTTTTTTAATCTCTCCACAACCTTAGAAGTGCCTCCAACCAATAAAGTTGGCACTCATTCTACTTGAAAGTCCAACATTTGATTACGAAGTCCTTGCTTCTCATCATGGCAATCAAAATTGGGTGAAAAACATTAATAACCTCCTTGCCTTTATGAGAACCAATGAGGCTGAGCTAGACCAGGTTTTCTTGAACTCTCCATCTTCCCTACCACTTCATTCATATAATTGGCAGACTTTTCCTAACTTCTCTTTATTAAATGTAACAAGATTGACAATGTTATTTTTTGCCCAAACAAAGCTTCGGAATGTCCAACAGCTTAATCCACACTATGAGTTTATTATATCCATCCTCTATTTTTTATGGATGAATATAAATATCCTATCACAACCCAACCGAACCACATGAGGTAGGTATATGATACAACCACATATTCCTTAAAGGTTAACATCTTGAAATATAAAAGGCCTTGAAAAAATCCTATATTCAATTTATACTGATGGCAAAAGTAAGAAAAACCAAATATGCATCTCATAAATAACAGACTATGGCTTACATCAGAGAAACTATTAAATCAATTCTATATATTTTATTAGAAACTAGTACCAAACTTTTCATCATTCAAAGGTCCAAAAATCTACAACTGTCCAAAATAATATTGGAGTTAAAATTACCCTAATTTTTTGGCCTCCTTCCATGTCAAAAATGAAATACAATCCATGCTACAAAATAGCTAGCCCTACTCCTAGTTATACTCCCAAAATAATATCTCACCCGCACTTATACTCTAATATTTGCAAAATAAAGGAAAACAAGATAGTGAGTACACTATCCCAATTAGTATCCCACATACATTCCTATAATTTAATTTAGGATCAAAAATATGTGCAAGAGATTTTCACAAAAAAATAAAAGAAATATGCTAAGATGGATATATAAATTGATTAGTAATTCAGCCATAGATTAAAAGAGATCATATAATTTCAATAAGTTCCAAATCAGCCATACTTACAACCTAGAATAGTAGAACCCTTTTAATAAGTTGGTTCTAGTCATGTTTATTCCTCCTGGATATTAATCTCATGAAGCTAATTATCTGCATGTGCATCAGTGCATGTCATCCACACCCAACATAACCACAACCAATTAGCAACTATATGGAGAAAAAAATTCATAACTCATCTATAACTTCATTAATTCTAAAACAATAAATCCTACTACAAAAGTCCTAAGGGAGCATGTAAGGACAATAACCTTTTCGTGCTAACCAAATACCTTGCAAATTTCTTGAACACCTTAGCAATTAACCTAAAACAAGGTAATTAAGGGCTAAAATCTTGCTATTTGATTATCCCCCTTTTACATGATCAATTAGGCATTTCCAAATCCTAGGCATATTTCGATAGAGGCAGATCTAAATGAAAATTCTCCCTATAAGAGAATCGTAAAATCACCAAATTTTATTCTAGTAAATGACTATAGTCATCCCACTCATAAATTGCTAAATTTCATAAGCAAATTCGAGGTCTAAGTGGAGTAATAATTGATTGAATTAGGGTGTTGCAATCTTTCTTATTCTGTGGATAGCTACGATCATTTCACCACTTCCTATAATTTTCCTTTGATTGACATATCAAAAATTTTGAGTTTCGAAATTAAGGCATTAGTATTCCAATATCACCAAATATCACATCAAAATACCAATTCCAAGCAAGTTTTGATCAAATATAAAGCCATTGTTTCGTTCCTCTGTTCCTTGTAGATTAGCCTAATTGAACAATTTAATTAACTAATCAAACAGCCTTCAAAAAATTCTCAAATTTTTTACATTTATTGTACTTGAGTTAACAACTTCCATATTTCCAGATTAAAACTCTAATATTCTTTTGTTTCATAATCCAAAAATTGAAAGGGACTTGTTTCGACTGTGGAGCAAGAGCATATCTCTATAAGGTTTGTTGCAGTATTAAAAGGTAGTTTTAGTGCAGACTGAAAGGGCATTCAAGTTTATGTTTTATCAAGCTTCCTTTTCAAGTCTCTTGGGAGGAAAAAAATTACAGAAAATTACTTTTCCATTCCTCTAAAGACTCCACTGTAACAGGAGGTCCCTGTTGATCCAAAAAAAAACTTCCGGTCCACCACTAAATAATTCTCTAATTTTCGGTCCCTGAGTTACTGTTTTCTTTAAAATATAGTACCCAAAGTGCCTTCAGGTTACGGTAAGTACCCCTATGTTATGTTACAGTACACTATTTGTTATAAACGGATCTAACTTTGGACCGCTAAGCAACTTCCCAAAAAAATTAAAGATAGAGTGTCTGGCACATCCATCTCTATAACTATTAATAAACATCCAGACTAATGATGACTACATATTTACTTGGCTTTCCAATCACAAGTGCAAGGTATTCAAGTCTGTGTGTATGACTATTAGAAAAAAAAAAAAAGAAGAGAGGAAGAAGTCGGTGTAAATGGACACATCCGGACTAAATTGGACGGCTTAAAAACCATGAGTATTCTAAGAGTACTAACGGCTGAACCGCGATTTGTTTTATTTAAACCCTTCTTTTCTTTCCTACGTCCGATTCAAATTGCTCTCCCTTCCCCTCCCTCTTCTCCTTCTCCCTCTCTCTTGGGCGCGGAAATTCTTGTTCTCTGGGTTCCTAAAGAAAAGAAAGGCTTTTCTCCATCACTCCCCCCCTATCTTTCTCTCTTGTTGAACCCACCCCCCCCTGCATTCATTCTTGGAGCTCAGAAGATCCGGTGTCTGCGGGTTTCTTGGGCTTTCTTGGTTATCAACCATCTTGGCAATGGAGCTCTCAGAAAGATCGATCACAGAACACATGCAGTCCAAGCTCCTCGACTGCAAGCAAGCCTGCGCTGACCTCAACAATGAACTCTCTTCTCTCGCGGAGCGCTGGGAGCCGAAAGGCCTCCACATGGAACAGCGCGAGGTCGGCTTTCCTTCTCCCACAATTACCTCGGATTCTTTTTCTTTCGTTCTGTTTTCGTTCTGCACTTCTAAAGTTCTTGCTTATGGAGATCTTTTTTTGTGTGGGAGCCGTAATAGGATGAAGTGAGGGCGATCCACAAGGCATTGAAGGAGTGCATCCGGAAGCAGCATGATGTGGCATTCGTCTGTGACATGATTGGGAATGAAATGAAGACATTAGAAGACCAATGCGCTGACTTGGAGATGTACAATAAAGATTCTGAAGAACTGGTACGAGATGAATCTTCTTGATTTTATACTTCTTGAATAAACCTTAAAGAAAAAATGATTTGACTAAATCCTGAAATAATGATGATCTGGTTCTTATTTATATATTTTTGTATTATCATAACATAGAAATGTGAAAGCTAATGACAAAAGAACAAGAAAATGGCCAAGGAAATTCTTAAATTGGCAGGAAACAACAAACACATGATGCTGGTAGTCTTTGCTTTGGGAACATCTAATGTCATTCCTCTTGATGGAAGGACATGTTGTTGCTGTTCATATTCTGACTTCTTGTGTTCTTGAGTTTTTGATAGAGCCATTAGTTTATTTTGGTTATTTCTTATGAATGCTCAAGCAATTCTTTCAATGATGTCAATGTACTGATGCAAGATTATAAGGTGTTCTATTTGTAGTTCACTTACTCCTCGTTGCTATTTTCGTGTTTTTGTATCTGTCCAGATTAGTGAAATATCACATGGAGACTGACGAGGAAGACAACATTTGCATAAAGTTTCTGCTATCCTTGCTTTTGATTTCATATTTTGAAAGACATAAAACATTGCTTTTAGAAGTTCTCAAGAATTTACATAACAATTTGAAAAACAAAATGCTTTTATCATACATGTTGTTTAGTTCATCGTCCTTCTTGGATATTTGAAATCAACAACAGAAAACAAGACCAATGCCAAGTGGGCCCTAACATTTTGGAATAATCTTTTTATTAAAAACAAGGTAACTTGACTTCTGATAATGGTGTTTAAATATACGCTCTGCTTTTTTGCTTTAGGTAGTAGTCTGCTTTCTTTTGAATTTCTATTCCATTAGAGGAGCATTCTGTCCTCCAATGAAGAGTAGGTTTTCTTTGCTATTAGATTTTGAGCTAAAAGCACTAACACTGCTGAATCAAAACTCATTTGGTTCTAAAGTAACTGAAATCATTACAGTTTCAAACCTTGACTAGGAAGTAGAAATGTCCTAACAAATGAGCAATATAAGCTATTTAACAAAGGTTTCTGTACTCATTGGAAAGAGATTTGTCTTGATTTAGCATGCTTGCAATGACTGATGGTTGAATAAACTATGGTTGGAAGTCTTAGGAAGCATACAATTCAGTGAAAGAGCTCCACTAGGTTAACTCCTTATGTACAGGATTTTGACAATTTAGAGTTTGACCATGCATCTCTCTTTGGAAAGCTTCTTGTGTTAAGATGCCTTTTCCTCTATAGGCATTTATAGAAGACTTTTAGCCCAAAGTTGGAGCAGAATGAGTAATAATAAATATTTTAAGTAAGCCAGTTTGCTAACGAATATTTACAACCTGCACAAGAATTAAAAAAAGAAAAAAGAAAGCTTATTTAGTTTTCATAATGATGTTTAGTTTTCATATTGATGTGGTTAAGAATACACATAGAAAGTCAAATGATAATGAGAACCTTTGTATGGTTAAGCCCAACCTAAATGCAACTTGAGAATCCATTGAAGATACTACAAGATATATTCTTAAACAGAGGGTTTTAAGCATCCAGTAGTTCGTGGATTGCAGCCTATGTGTTTGGATCTTCGTGCAATTTCATCATTGATTTATTTAGAATTTGATTACTTATTATGTGTACTCTCTAGTAGTAAACAGAGATCAAGTTTACCACATTGATTAGACATCCAAACTGAATCTGTTGGCAACTCCAAGTGGTGTAATAAATTGTGTTGGATGAATCAAGATGTTATTATGCGTTGGCATGTCAAAGCCAGATAAATATTAGGTTTCAGTAGAATAAGAAACATCGACCCAAGATGTTTTTTTGGAGGAAAGTTCATGAAGAGACTAAAGTCGAATCATTTGGACCTTATGTATTGAAGTAGAAGATTTAGTAGATATGGTAGCTGTAAATGCATTTGTGAAGTGTTATAAGGAATCAATTCTAAAGAGACGTTATATATGTCAAGTAGTATTTTGCTCAAATGTGTGCAGTTTGTTGGTCGCAGAAACTTGAAAGAAACATGGAACTGAATAATCCCATGAGACCCAACTGTCTATTCGGAATATGACTTCAGAAATAGAACATATACATATCCATAAACATAAATACGTACATATATACATGTATCTGTCACAGAAACTTGAGAGAAACATGGAACTGAATTATCCCATGAGATCCAACTGCCTATTCAGAATATGACTTCAGAAATAGAACATATACATATCCATAAACATAAATACGCACATATATACATATATCTACATGTATGTATGTATATTTGTATGTATTGTATTATTATAAGAAATCTAAAGAGGAACTAAGTTTGCTGGGCTGATGTTGTAACCTTCACGATGAGAATTATGTTGTTCATTATCTTCTTAATATTTGACTAACTACAGAATTTGGTACCTTCTAATGTTTCTACATTAAAATAAACAATAGTTTGAGGTCACTAAATTTCTGGAAACATACATTGACATTAATTTACATAGTGAGCTGCTTGGATTTCATATATATGAGATTGTATATGTTGGAGTTTTAACTTAGAAAAGAGATTTAATTTTAAAAAATAAATATACCAGCCTTATCCTCTAAATTTTAGATGGTTTAAGAACTTTAAAATTCTTATCCTTCTTTCAGAAGAGTTGCGACTCTTCTAAAAAGAACGTTGGTTCCAGCTTTCATAGGGATGCGATGTTTCTGAAACATCGCATCTTCGAAAATGTCGCACCATATCGATCATTGGATAGAGTCTATAAATAGGCTCTTGGTCCCGTGTTTTAGATTACTCAATCAAATAACTACTTCTCTGCTTTCTGAGATGCAACAGAGAATTTTTCTCTCTTTTTTTCTTTTTCCTTCTTTGAGTCTCTTTCGAGTTTTCTTTTTTATCTGGGCATCTGAAGGAGTCGGTTGGGTCAAGTCTCCCCAGCGATCGTCCTCGTTAGAGGAGGATTGGGTCAAGTTTGAATAAAAAGTTACGAACTTAGCATTGATGTTTTCAGGAATATTAGAAGTAGCAAAAGTTTGAATAAAATTTGGATACAATTACTAAAGAGGGGCAAGAGCATCAATCACATATAACTACAACAGTAATCTCTTGAACGTAAATATTATACATGAAAAAAAAAAATACAGGCACAACTAACAAAGAGTTTGGTCATTATATCTCAAGGATGACATTGCGGAATTCCTTGAGCCAAGCTCAGGTGCCTTCTTTATCCTGTGAAAGCACGAGAGAACTGACAAAAAATGTTGGCAGAGCTGGTTGTTTATATAATAGTTTCCAATAATTTGAAATGTCAGAGACTAACTATGAGTATACATGCACAAGAGTTGCCACAATCAAAATCTTAGGAGTGATAACATAAAAAATATGTCAAGTGTTTTTTAAAAAAGGTTTTGCTTTTCATGCCTATTCGTAGATGATGTCAGATATCACAAATTTAGATTGTAAGAAGGCCCAAAATATACAATTATACAAGGTTATGTCCTTCTCATGTCTTCGGCAAACATTTTAGATGACAAAATAATATATCAACATCTTTGTAGATCAAACAACAGTGCACATGCTAATTTAGTAGTTGGTAGGTAGCAGGAAATGCAGCACAGAATGTTTTGACCTGGCTACAGTTAGTTCACCATAGATTTCCACTTGCACAACTCGTAGCTTTCCTGAGACAGGGAAACTAAACGAACAAGTTCTCTGTTGGTAGTACATTTTCTGAAAATCTGTGACAGGAAATTGTATGCATGTCTGCGGGGTTGTCCCAGAGTTTGAGATTTAGTTAATTCTGGGCTGAAGTCCTCAATCCGAAATTGTTCTTGAAAAGTAATAAACATCAAATTATCGGAGACAGTGGCCTTTCAAAGAAAGCTGTCATTATATATTAGTTGTTATCCGTAGACATGAAACCATACTGTTGTGCAGCCATCTTCATGAATCTCTCCCTTGTTCGTATTTTAGTGATTTCTTAAAAGCTTGCTCATTAATCTGAATATTGCTGCATTCTCTAGATTAAAGAATACACTGCTAAGCTTGAAGGCATTCAAAAGGACAATGAGAAAATGAGTCTTTCTCTTCATCATGCTGAAGAGAAGGTATGAACATAGAACAACATCTTCTTTTTATAATATTTACCATCCTACCTTTCATTAACATATGCGTCTATGTTATTCAAGATCAACGAACTCTACGAGAAGAACAGCAGCATGTTGTCGCAGATATGTAGACGAAAATACCACCAGGGAGCTGAGAGTAAGCACTCTTTAAGTGCTTCTGCTCATGTGAGAAAATTTTTAGATTAATTTATATTTGAATTTATTGTTAGCTATGATTTATGAATTTGAGATATTAAAGAAATTTTTTTTAGTGAATCTTTGGGTTTATAACTTAGTCATACATATAGATTGGGTGCTCTCAGTTTGAAAGTTAAGTTGTGAGACACTTGGAATTGTGTTGATAATACTGGAGTTAACAATTTTTCGGGTCAGATTCGTGACTTGAGTTTCTGATTTTGCCGCATCCACAGGTGACGTGCTTGTGTCATTCTGAATTATTAGTTTTTGGATTCCTGCTTGCATTTCTCAATTATCAGGTCCAATTCGAAGAGCTATTCTCAGCAAAATGTGCGCAGACACTTATGGTTCATATTTATCTTGCATGTTTATAATTTAAGTTTCCCATAAACTGAAAGAAATCTTTCCTCCAGGCCCTGGCCGCACCTAGACATCTTGAAATTTGTCCTCATGACTTGGCATCTAATGCAATTTCATGGTTACCTCGATCTGAGATTTTATTCAATGTGCTTTGATGGTTAGCTGATACCCAGAATCAAATCTAGGATTAGAAATGGAACTATTACATTCTTTGATGTTTTGTTCTTGTAATATGTGTTGCTTGATTTGTTGGTCAGTCAGAATGTTCTCTTCTTGTTTTAATTTTTTTTCTTCCATGTAACAGGGAAAGTAAATGAAGTGGACACCGCATATAACGGGAACAGCAAATTCTCATGTTCGCCTCTGTGACAGACCTGAAGTAGCATATGTTTTTTTACTAAGGTTGTGACTGGTGCATTTGAATTGTTCAATGCTAATTCTTGTTGTAAAAAGCATTAGGAGGAAGTCAACATGAAAAATTAGTTCAACTGATGGTGAAGGGGTACCACTACCGTTATATTTTAGTATCTAATTGTGCTTCTGATGAAAAAAAATTGTGTCCTCGCTTGTTACATCATTTCGCTTGTTACACAACTCTTGTTGACTTTGTGTCCTCGACACCAAAGTACCTTTTTCCGTTTCATGTTGTTTGATTTGATATAATTCATTAGGGTTCCAGCTTCAGTTTCAATCTAGACATCTTTATGGTTGCTAAGTAAGTTGTATTGTGACTACTCCAAATTTAATCCTTGAACACTGCACCGTGAATGTGCGATAAATCTAATGATTTAGAAAATCTAATGATTATTTTGATTTTATTCCATTTAGATGATGCTGAAGCAAGACTGAGTAGCAAGGCTCGAAGGTTTGTATCAGGCAGGAAGCAATGGGATCAAAGTATCCTAATCTTAATGTTGTGCCAAGCTGGTGAAGGAATACATGTTGTTTAAGGAGGAAGAAAATATAATTAAAGCTAATCTCTATTGTCAGGAGGGAAGTTACCCCCTCATATAGTGATCGCCTACATAGTATAATCTGTTATCAATACACTAATTCCATCTAAATGAATTGGTTGATCGTCCATTGCTTAATCAAGTAAACAGATGATGATTTTATCATAACTTGATCATAAAAGCATGAGACAACAGCTTAAGGTAAGGTGATTTTGATATTCAAAAAAAATTATAGAGTTATTTTTCAAAAATCATTATGAATATCAAATGTTTTCCATGATTCATTAAATATAGTAAATTTCCTCTATTCAATTCCAAAGTATTAAAGTGGATTTTGCATAAAAGTTCCTTTTGATTATTGATTTTACAAGAAAAGATTCGAATTTTTCTTTTCCTTTTGCAAATGATACACGTTTTGGGACCTGGGATTATTTCTCTCTTGGATCTCAGTATGTGATTGGTGATAGTCTAAATAAATGTGTATAGAATGCTTAAAATATATATATTGGATATTTAATAAACATGTGGTAAGTGTCGGGTAAATGTGTGTCACCTATCTTATACCTAGATCTCGGGACAGAATTACTTAGGGACACCTAAATGTGGATTGTTCTGAAAATAATTTGAATGAATTAAGATTCATCTCCTATCATGTGCCTTGAGCAGCCACTATCAAGATACCACTTCATTTTTATGATGCGGGCAGCAAGACACACCTGCAATAAGAATTTTAAGTTTTTGATTTAGATACCCATGCTTTCTTCGATTCTTTGAGGTTAGTAACTTTGGTTTCTTTTGGAATACAACTTTTCTTAATCATTATACTACCATCATGTCTAATATTACAAGAATATGATTCATATTCTTGTATACTACAGCTATAACATGTGATTTTAGGAAAGTAAGTGCCCGAAGCTTTCACACAAATATTCTTAAGAAATTTCTGCCTTTTCAGTGAATTATAACCAAGACTGACTTTGTTATACACCGCTCTTTAATTATCTAAAAGTATTTATAATTTTTCAGAACTTAATATAAATTTCTCAATAATTAGTTTTAGCCTATCTACCCCTTTCTTTAAATTTTGATTTCATCAGTTAATTCTTCTTTTTATTAAGAATATCTTCATTTTATTAATTAAAATCTTGTAAGCCTTTTCATTTTTTTATTTTTCAATCCTAACCATTTTTATTCATCCAAAAGATCATAAAATGCTTCTTGCAACACATCAAATGTAAAATCAAGGTTAAGTTTAGACTTTACCTTATTGTCATGGGCTATAAGGCACAAATTTGCTACATCTTGGCTTTCCTCATTTGAACTACTCTTCTCATTATCACTCCATATCGCTAACATTGTTTTTTCCTTTGGCTTCTCGGGCCTAGGCTTCTTACGTACCAAATGGGGACTCCCTTTCTTTTTCTTCGCTTTGCTCCCCCTTGGCCTAAGGCTTTTTTTTTTCCTTGCCTTTTCTTTCTCATAAATTTTTTGAATTTTCTGGTAATCAATACCATCTCTTCGTCATCTATAGGCACCTTCTAATTCTTTGCTTTCTTCCTCTTTGATAGTGATTGATTTGAGGGCAATGGTTCTCTTCTTCTTTGACTCCTCATTATTATTTTGCTTCATCATGAGTTCATGAGTCATCAATGAACCAAGAAGAAGGTAACTTGTTCAAGTTCTTCACCTCTTGAATCATAGTCACCTTTGCCTCCCACAATCTTACAATGAGCTAAGCTTTTTTCTTACAAGATAATTGTTAGAATAAAACTTGCTAGGGCTTTTAAGATCATTAATAATATTAATAAAGCATGTAAATATTTTAGTATTAGACTCCATTTTAAAAAGCTCATATTTTTGTATAAGCATGTTAATTTTAGATTCCTTAACTTTGTTAGTGCTTTCATGAGTTACCTCTAGCCTATCTCAAATATCTTTAGCAGAATTACAAGTTGAAATCCTATCAAATTTATTTACATCCAAAGAGCAATACAATATATTGAAGGCTTTAGCATTGAGATGAGCATTTTGTTAAATCTCATCCCATTCGCTTTTGGGCTTGAATGAGACAATACCATTAATGACTTTGATGGGTGTGTAGGGACCATTAATTATGATGCTCTACATATTATAATCAAGTGCTTGTATAAAAATCTTCATGTGTGCCTTCCAATATGTAATTTGTGCCATTGAAAAGTGAAGATATGTTCATGGACTGTCCATCAGCCAAAGATGATCCGAATTTGGCTACCATCAATCTTTCACTATAGATGGTTAGGTCTTTGAGGGGCAGGAGTACCAAGGCTCTGATTTTACTTGTTGCCTATATAAGTAACTAAGAGGGATGGTGAGTTGAGTTTTTCAAAAAAATTTACAAGTATGTGTAGCAGAAAATAAATTTTTCGGAGTATATGAGTTGTGAGATATAAATATATACAACTAATTAACTAATATATGAATTCAATAAGAAACACAATCAATAGTATTATAAACACAAGAATTTATAGTAGTTCGGTGTCAAACCTAGCATCGATACCCACTTCCCATGGCTTTCTCCTTAGAAATGTCCAATCCACTATTCGTATTACCATGAATACAAATGTCAGATACCATTAACGAAAACTCCTAGCTTAACCCAAGCTAGTCACTCCATTTTATAGAGACAGGTAAGTCTTTACACTTCATTTCAAGATGTGGATCAACCTATCCCCAAGTTTTCAATACAAATGAAACTTGTCATCCACCAATACAATGAAAAATAATCAAAGAATAATGAATATAATAAATGCTTCTTAATGAGCTGATTTAAAACCAATGAAGTGCTCTTTGATTTGCTGGAAGAAAGCTTTCCTTAAAGCACACTTCATATGGAAATCTCCAATTAATACTCTTGAAGTGGTAGGGGAATAATATGAATGCAGAATTTGGTGTTCCCTCTTGTTTTTCCAAAAATTCTTTTTTTCAATTAATTTTGAATGTATTCATAGCAATTGGAGAACCATTTCTAACTGTTGGAGAGGCAAAACTATATGTTGGAAGCCATTCAATATGTTCTGTACTTATAGAAAAATTAGTCGTTGGAGTTGTCAGGTGTAGAGGGGTCGACTACTACTTGGCTAGGGTCGTCTCCCGAAAAACTAAGGTTGACTCCTGCTTGGTTGGACTGGACTCCTAAAAGAGCTATTTTTAATGCATTTTGTCTTGTTCATGTGGCCATCTTGGGATCGACTCGTGCTTTCTTAGGATTAACTCTTGCTCAATAGGGATTGACTCTTGACTAACTAGGGTCGATTTCTGAAACTTTAAGTTTTCAGCCTCTTCTATCTTTCTCTGTGGCAGCTCTAGGGTTGGCTTCTGTGTGATTGGGGTTGATTCTTGGGCACCAGTCGACTCCTATGTGTTGCGATCGACTCTTTGAATGTTGAGGTTGAAATTTATTCCTAGGTTCTTCGGTGTTTAGCATGCTGAATTTTTTTTTTTTTTTTTGAAAACTATGGCTGAACCTGATCGGGTTGCCTACGTACCCCTTCACAAGGGGAATCAAGCCACACGTAGTTCTTTTAAAATTTCAAAAATACAGCGGAAAAGTGAATCAAACAATTTAATTCATGCATGCTTACAAGATCAAATCTAGAAATCAGCACATTAAGAACACATAGGATTATGCTGGAATCGTTTAAACAATTATGCTAAAACTTTTATGCATGATTAACTATCAGATCTGAAACTTAAGAACTCTATTCCAATTAATCTCTGAATATCCATCGAATGGATTCTGGAGATATCTCCGTGAGGAGCCCCAAAAGAGGGTAAAACCTCGGGAAATCGGACCTAGACCTTGACACCATAATAAATGATTAATGCTAGATTAATACCTTTTATGATGGATGAAAGTTGTGAATCTGATTCTTGACTTCGCAGCCACGCACACGAATGGCCTCTACGAGAAGTACACGCGAAGTCCTGAAGGATCTTCTTCCGCAACAGTGCTAGCAGTTGCAGAACACTTGAAAGCTGAAATCTGCCCCTCGGGATTCAATCAACTCTTGATCAATCGTCTTGAAGCAGATGGAGATGAGGTTTGTAAGGAAAGTAGAGGACTAAGATCTGATCTTGAATCTTCTAGATATTCACCCTGAAAACTCTATCTAAAATGGAGAAGAAGAGGAAGAGGAGGCGGGTGAGGAAGAAGGCTGCAATAGATGTGTTTTTGGTGCCCATGTTTGACCCCTTTTAATGGCCTGCGAATTTTCATTCAAAATTCGAAATTTATTTTCAGAAAATCTCTTTTAGTTGGCACATGCAAAGGAATAGGAACAACCCAAATCAGATCTCAACCAAATCTGATTTAAATTCAAATTTTAAACACATGTGCAAGAGGGAAGGAATTTGAAATCCATGCGGCAAGGTAAAACACTTCATAATTTCGAAATCACCTCTTGAAATTCGAATTTAATCCATTCAAAAACTCATACGCCACCTTGGCTGATGGTTTGAGTGATTAAAATCATTTAACACATTGCTTAATGTTTGAATTTAAATTCAAATAACAAACAATGTCGCCATGTGTCAAGCAATGGGTCCATGTGCCATGCAATAATTTTGGTTTATTTAAAATTCATGAAATCCAATTCCATATCACCAATAATTGCCACATCATTTGAGCCTAATCCCCTTGGGTTGCACCTAATCAAATTTGGTCAAACCCGAATTAAAACAAAGCAATTTGGTTGAACCCAATCTAATCAGGTCAGACCCTGATTGAGCTCAAATTGAATCCAATTCAATTTTGGCTCATGCAAACTCAATCAAATTGAATTAATTACTTTGTGTTGGACCTAATCCAATTAGGTCAATCCCCAATTAAGAACAAATTAATTTAAAATTAATTTGATCAGCTTAAGTCCTTTTTGGTTCTAACCTAATCCAATCAGGTCAAAATCCTGATTGAGCCCAAACTTGAATCCAATTCAATTTGGCTCATCCTTAGCACAATTACTCAATCAAATTGAGTTTATTAGTAATTTAATTACTAATTAATCCTTCAATAATTACTTTAATTATTTTATAAGATAATTTGCCAATCAAATTGACCAAATTATCCCTGAATGATTCTTAATCATTCATCAGCTTTCTTGATCAATCAGGAATCTTCTATGCGTGTGACCTCATAGGTTCGAACCTAAGCAGGTAGTATAGGAACAATTTCCTACACTAATTGATGTGACCATCTAGCAATGGTACCCAACGTCCGGATAGGCCGAATATATGCGAAGCAAATATTCTGGAACCCTGAACTATGGTTACTGTATAATTCAATCCCTTTGACTCCTAATGCCAGGATGACTTAGAGCTCACTGTCAACCCTATAATTAGTACATCCATTATGTGATTAACTTTAGATATCCCGTGACTCCTCACTGGGATTATCCTGGCCAAGATTTTGCTAAATTAATCACAAGACATTATCTCCTGTTTTCAGGAGGGGTCAATTCCATCTTGACTCACAACTGACTACGCAAGTACTTGACTGCACCCAGTGACCTTCCGTCACTGAATTAGAAATTCAGGTAGTCCGGTACCAAAGTACAGTGAGTTGCTTGCTAGTCACAGGTTGCGGTCTCAGGTCAGAGGGCCAAACTTATACCCATATCCACTCGGAATATCTCTCGACAGTAGAGCATTCCGGAATTGGTCACGTTCAGTGAAATGTACTCCTACACTTTACCTGTGTGGCATACCAGTGTCTCCACACTCCTTGGTTAAGAGGACAACCAACGTATATGTCACACAACGACCTAATCTCGATAATGCTGTCGTCCTAGTAACAACATATCATTTGGTCGCGAACAAGTTTAAGGACTCAAAGATAAATCCTCCTTTATCATAACATAAGTCCTAAGGACTTCATCATATAAGAGTTCATTTGAAGATGAAATGATGAATAATGCCAAATAACACTTTATTAATTTGTCAATTCATTTACAAAATTCAATCATCAATATGCTGACGATTGACATTTAGGATACAAATCCCAACAGAGGTCAACGCCACTAAACCTGGGATTGACTCCCAAGACTCTTTTCCTGTAGAACTCCTATGTGTTGTGATCGACTTCTTAATAAGCTTGTGACTCCACTCAATGTGGGGTCAACTCTTTTCATGTAGAACTCCACTAATCTTGTGAAAACTTTTTACAACTTGGAAAATTTAACTCTAATGTATCTCCAAGCATTCAAATCACTTCTAATTTATTTAGCTTCCCTACAAAACAACTTAAATGCTCTAAGAATACATAATTATTAGTATCATAGTCAAACATTTTATACTCATCAAAATCAATCATTTTGTCAACAGTTTGTTGCTGGTTTGATATATGAAATTTTAAGACTTTGGATATTAATGTATTATTGTGAAAGTTTGGATTTTAGTTATTAAAATTTAAAGTTTGAACTTTAGTTATTTATTCTGCTGACTTGTGATATCATGATGGAATGCCTTATATGCTTGTGGGAAGAGTTTCCTATAAGTATGGAGCAATTGCCATGTCCCTGGCTCGCAAATTTAGATCAAAGGCATAATATTTTACCTCATGTGATATCTTAGCCAAGAATTATTAAAATAAATTTGTTTGATGTGGTGCCCTAGAGCATATTTATTCTATCAAAACTCTAATTTTGTTACAGTGATGTTAGAGTTTTCATCAAGATTTCATTTTCTATTGGTGATCCATCAGTTTTATAATTTGCAGAGTTTGGTTGTATTCATAAAGCAGACATGTGCTTTAGAGTTTGAAGAAGAATATATAGGATGTGATCCAAAAATAATGCATGGTCTCCTTTGCTAGAAAGAAAAGAAAAGAAAAGAAAATGCATGGTCTCTCAAATAGGCAACACTAACTTTTTGAGTTATGTCTATTTTTGGGCTCTCCACGATATTGTGCAGTGCTTGCATAAATTGGAAAGATGGAATTTGATATATGGCATTGAGTAGTTGGCGGAGACATCTTCAATATGAAAATAACCTAGTAGACCTAGGCTTCTTTGGGCCGCAGTTCACCTGGTGTAACAACCAATCCGATAGATAAAGGGTATGGGAGCGAATAGATAGGGCCATCACGACCCCTGATTAGATCATGTGGTTTCCTACCTATCGGGTCAGCCATTTATCTCGTATTGCTTTTGACCACTGCCCATTGCTGATTTCAACTGCCACGGGTTCTAGCCATCACTGCCCCTTCTGCTTTGAGAAGGTATGGTTGTCTTACCCTCAATCTTGGGACATTGTTCGAGGGGCCTGGAGCTTGCTAGTGCACGACAATGCTATGCAGAGGGTTTCACATAAATTGGAGCTAACTAAGAGGCGGCTTTGCCGATGGAACCATGAGGTCGTGGGCAACATTTTCAGAAAGTTGGGAGAGATGGAGGCCACAATTGTTAACCTTCAAAGGAGAGAAGATCAAGGGGGTGAGCTCCTGGAGGCTGACATGATGAGCCTACGAGACTACTTGCCAGTCATCACTCAATATTGCGATAGCATGAGATCTTCTAGAGATAGAAATCTAGGATCCAGTAGGTCAGAGAGGGAGATCGGAACATTGAGAATGCGATTTTAGTTCTGCCAGTGACAGGAAGGGAAGTGCAGGAGGCGATCTAGGCTCTAGCAGAGGATAAGGCTCTCGGACCAGATAAATTTTTGTCCTTCTTCTTTCGGAGATATTGGAGTATCATCCGGGTTGCTATGGTGGAGGCAGTTTAGTACTTCTTCAGTCGGGCAATGATGCCTAAGGATCGGAAGGCCACCTTTGTCATGTTGATACCGAAGTGCCAGGATGTGGCGGAGCCGAGCCATTTTAGGCCCATTAACTTGTGCGCAACCCTATATAAAGTCATGGCAAGGATATTGGTGGGCAGGATGAAGCCCTTGCTACCCGATATTATCTATCAGGAGCAAGGTGCCTTTGTGGGAGGTAGAAATATTTCTGACAATGTCATGTTAGCCCAAAAATTGATGTGGAATCTTCAGCGAGCTCTGAAGCGACAAAGCTTAATGGCTATCAAGCTAGACATGAAACAAGCTTACGACAGAATCAGGTAGGGCTTTTTAAGGCGAGCTTTAGAATATTTTGGTTTTCATGGGATCTGGATTGATTGAGTGTTTAGATGCGTTCGGAGGCCAAATTTTTCTATCTTAGTCAACAAGACACTGTCCCTCTTTTTCAAGTCCACCATGGGGCTTAGACAGGGATGTCCTTTATCCCCGTATTTGTTCATTATTTGCTCTGATGTCTTATCTCGGGCGCTATGGGCCACATGTGCGAACCGGGAGCTGGTGGCTTACGTTCTAGCCCCGGGGATCCAACCCATCTCTCATTTACTCTTTGCTGATGACTGTCTTTTTTTGGCCAAGGGGCGGGCAACGGATGCTAAGGTCCTTAAGGGTGTGCTGGTGGATTACTGTGCAGTGTTAGGACAGAGAGTAAACCTCCAGAAGTAAACCATCTCCTTCAGCCTAGCTTGGAGCGTAGGGTTAGACGAGATATCTAGAGAATTCTGAAGATGCCAGAGCAGGATGAGACTTGGACCTACCTGGGTGTACCCATCATAGGTAGGAGGTTGCAGGTGGCTGAGTGCTCTGGTCTGGTGCAGCGGGTCTAGAGCAGATTGGAGGGATAGAGGGCATCGTCTCTCTCTATGATGGGCAGATCGACATCGATTAGATCAGTGCTAGGCTTCATGCCCGTCTATCTCATGGCAAATACGGTGGTACCGAAGACAATGCTGATGAGATCGAGCGGCTAATTTGCAACTTCTTGTGGGGGTCGTATGGAGGGGGACATAGGGTGCATTTGGTGGCATGGAAGAGTGTCTGCCTACCCTTGAGTGAGGGCGGCCTTGGGGTGTTGCTTCTCCTAGAGAGGTGTGAGGCGCTCATTGCCCGACATGTAGTTCGACTTATGCTGGAGCCGCAGGGATTCTAGAGTCAGATTATGACAACTAGATATGGCCGGGTGGGCCCTGAGGGGGTGGCCCGGAGTGGAGGCAGATGTTCCTTCATGTGGTGAGAGATCATGAGGTACCTACTAACTATTTCGGCAAACACTAGGTGGCTGATAATGATGGCAGAGCATCGATGTGACCAGTGACCCGTGGGTGGTGCCCTCCCTTTTAGGCTCCGGCCGACTACAGTTAACGTCGAGGCAGTGGGAGGACTGTGGGTGTGCAACCTCCTCGACCTTGGGGGGGGAAGCAAGGGACGATGCCAGGCCGGATCAATTTTTTGGAGTATATCTTGCTGACAGGATCCGGTCTCTTTCGATACCGGGATATGCGAGACCAGATATTCGGGTTTGAAGCACCTCATGCAGGACCGACGTCAGGGTGGGGGATCTCTTCCATGCGCTCCGGCGGGAGCAGGAGATGGGGTCGGAGTGTGCTTGGATCTAGCGCTTGGGCCTTCACCCGAGGCTAGCACTATTCTTATGGAAGGTGGTCTGAGACCAGCTTCCGATGAGAGCAGTACTCAGCAAACAAGGTTTGAGGATTCTCTCAGAGTCCGGAGTGTGTGGTGTCGACAAGACGATGGACCATACACTGTTTCAGTGCACATGGATGAGGATGACTTGGCAGTTGGCAGAGGATCTTAGAAAGTTTGGAGTCAGAGGGATTAGTTCTTACGGACCATCCGTTGGTGGTTGGGCAATCCACTGACACGTCGGAGGCTGTTAGAGCGACTTGCACAGCAACAAAGAATGCTCGAACTTCTGGTGAGCACAGCATATTGCCGAGGCTCGTAGCGGAGAGCTCTCGGGCACAAGCGGCGGAGATTAGTTATATTTCCTTCTCAGAAGGGCATTTGACAGTTCAGAATATCTGAGATTCCCATTCTGCCAAGGTAGTACTCCGTATGGTGTTTTTCACCTTGGAGCCCCCACTCCTATGTTTTCTCAATGTCAACTTTAAAGGGTCTATTTTGGATGGAGGCATGAGGGGAGGTGCGGGTTTCGTCATCAGAGATCCGAATTTCAGGGTAGTGGAAGTGGGTGGCTGTCAGTTATTCGACATCATGATCCTCGGTGTGGAGCTGAGGGCTGCCTGGGCGGGCCTTTGACATACTCGGCGAGTGCTACTAGCTAGTTCAGTCACCTTGGAGGGTGACTCGGCCACTATCATCAGTTGGATCTAGGAGGTCCGAGGGCTGCCGACTGCGACCATCCCTTGCTTCGAGATATTTGGATGATGATGAGGGATGGAGGGACCGTCCAGGCTAAGCATGTATTTAGAAAAGCTAATCAGTTTGCAGATTGGGTGGCCGCCTATGTGGCCAGCCATTCTAGTAGTACCTTATGGGTTGGGAATGGAAAGCTACCTAGAGAGCTCCGCGATATTCTATTTTCTAATTTTATTGGATGCATTTGTATACGTATTGTATGAATTACCTGCTTTAGCCAAAAAAAAGGGTAAATGGCCCAACACGGCCCAAATGGGTAAACGACCCAACACAACCCAAATGAGTAAACGGCCCTACAAGGCCCAAGTGGGTAAACAGCCTAACACGATCTAAATGGGTAAACGACCCAACACGATCCAAATGGGTAACGACCCAACCTGATTGGACAAGGCCTAATATGAATGTGGCCCGCTATAGATGAATATGTTAGATATATGCCCTAGAAGCCAATCTGGCTGATACATTATTAATTCTGGAACATTATTTTGTACTTGACTTTATTATTATTGAATAATAAATGGGCATTCTTTTCATTCATATTGTTTATGTGTCTATGAATCGTCCAAGGAATTAATAAGATGATGATACATATTCTCAAGAGTTGAGAATTTGAGCCATGTATCATTGGTGATTAATTTCTAAATGCTCCTGATCAATAGATCATCACGATGATGGTGAACGATCCAATGAGATCAGTGCACAGATCGCTTTCCTTCTGGATGGACGAGACTCGAGTTTACAATGTAGAGACACTGAAGTGATAGTGCAGGTGCTTGTTAGAGAACAAGGTTACTGAGCATGACCAAGACAAGAAGTTACTTGGATGTTCTACTCTTCAGTGACTTGCTTGATGTTGCAGTAGTGTGACTGGTCCTTTGACCTACGGTGCTTCGGCTACTCACAGTGAGGTTATTGTAGTTTGACTACACATATACATGGTCTCTAGTCATATGGGTCCTTGTAGTGTAAATTGACTGCAGTAGGTTCATTGTAGGAGTAGGGTATGCACCTACATGGAATCTATCGAGCTTGATAGATGAGGAGTGATCTTATGTGATTTATAAGACTGAGTTCTAAGATCTTGGCCCGGGCAGTATATACAGTAGAGAAAGAGTTTTTCACTCTCGAACTCAAATCGAATAAATCTAGACATATGACAGACGATGGGGTTTGACGAGTTATCCATGACCTTCGGTCTGTAGGGATCCACGATAGAAGGACTGTATCATACGATAACTGCACCTAGAGGTTCATCATTCCATTCTGCTGGGTAGCCACTACGTACTGCTAGGTGTCACTGGTGGATGGTGAGACTCACAGGGACCATCTTGATGGTCGATGATCCCTGGTGAGTTGAGTTGGAATTGTTTCAATCCATTGAAAGGAGTTTTCAATGATATTGTGATAGAGATCGCAATATATCTCACTACCAGTTAGAATAGAACCTATGGGGTCATACACATTAGAGGTATTGACCGATCCGATGGTTGAATGTTATTAGAAATCACAAATAATCAATTTGATTGATAATTAGTTAACTTGCTAAAGGTTAGTGAGTTGAAGAAGGAATAATTGCAATCGGATTGCAATTTAATTTAATTAATTGGACTTGATCACGAGTCTTACTTGGAGTAGGATTCTTGGAATCCTAATTAGATTAGGATTTCAAATTAAATTAGAGTCCTACTTGGAGTAGGATTTCTAAAGTCCTAATTACCTTAGGGCTGAAATTTAATAAGTCCTAATTAGATTAGGATTTTCTTAAGTCCTAATTAATTTTAATTTTGATCTAATTAATTAAAAGACTCCTAATTGGATTAGGATTGAAGAGTTCAATTGAGTCATGGTTCAATTAAATCCTAATTAGATTAGGATTTGGAGGAAATTGAAATGGGTGCAAATCCTATTTTGAATAGGATTGAATCCTAGCACTTGGACCCAACCCTCCCCACTTAATTAGATTAAGTGGGGGCTAACCAAATGAGAGAAGAGAGAGGGGCCTACGCCCCTCCCTTGGCTGGTGGTGTGAGGGAAAAAGGAGGGGCCACACCCCTCCTATTTTGAATTCACAATGGGATAAAGATGACCTCCTAAAATTTAGTTGCTCATCCCTATCCACACACCATAAAAGAGTGGTTCAAAGGGGCTACGAATTTTTCATGGTTTTTCCTTGGAATTTCGGCAGCAAACTCCTCCTCTCCTATCCTCCTCTGAGCCACAAGCAACAAAAAAAAAAGGAGTCTTGGCGGCTCTCCTACTTCCTCCATTTTGGTTCCAACGCGAAGGAAAAAAAGAAAGGCTGCGGGCTTTTGTTTTCCTTCCATTGAACCAACATTCTTCTTCTTCCTCCCTTAGGCATTCAAGAGTTGATTGAAAGGAAGGATATCAGCCATCAATAGCTATCTCTGCAAGGGAGCTAGCACCCCGGGGAGATCCAAAAGCTTTGATCGGTGCTTTACCTCGTGTGGATACCCGTAGAGGCCGAACGCGTGTGCGGCTTCCATCGAACCTTCTACAAATCCACGAATATCAGATTTGCGGAGACCATCTACCCGCACAGGTGAAGATCTGATCTTCTTAATAATTTAAAAAAGGTTTATAAGAATTTAATCCTAATCTATCTACAAACGAAGATTTAAAAATACGTTCATGCGATGAATGAGATCTTGCATGCCTTTCCGCTACAATCTGAAAAATTTTTAAAATTTTCTGCGGCATGTGACAGATCCTAACAATGAACAGAGCCCAACTCGACCCATGATGGATGGATTCATCCACAAGAAATATGGCCCAATGAATAGGGCCCAATCATGGCCCACAAAATTTTCTTCCTCCCAATGACTAAGAGACAAGGAGGAAGGGGAAGGAAAGAAGAGAGGGAGAGGAAGAAGGGAGAGGAAGAGGAGGCCGATGGCCTGGCGGTGGCCCGGCCAGTGGCTCGTGGAGGCACGGCCAGCAGCGAGGTGGCTCAGCCTGTGGCACGGTGCCGTAGTGGCTCGGCCGTAAAGTGGAAAACTGAGGACATCCTCGGTTTGGATCCGAAATAGGAAAAAGGAAAAGCTAGAATCAGTTTAACCAAAAATGGAACAAAGGGAAGGTGGCTCATCGACACGTTGACGGAGGGGAGGATCTCAGCCATGGGCGGCTCGGTCCGGTGGCTAGCGGCGGCAGAGCTCCAAAACAGCGAGAACTCAAAGAAAATAGGGCACTTAGATAGAATAGATGGAGAAGAGGGATCTTTGGGCGGTGGTTCTCGGCTGGGGTGGCATGTTGACCACTGGAGAAGGAGGAGATAGGAGAAGATCGAAGGTGGTGGCTCGGTGGCAGAGGAAGGGGGGACTTATAGGGAGGGTTTTCGAATGGCTTGGCTCAGTCATCGCCGCGATTCCCATAGTGATTAAGTGGGATTGGCGGCTTTTCAAGCAGCCATGGGGTAGTCGTGGAACGGCCGCGGCCCCTTTGCTCCCTGTCATGCTGAGGAAGAGGATCGCGATCGCAATCCTCTATCCCTCCTCTTCCTTCGGCCATGGGCTGAAGACGGCTGGGCCTGCCGACTTCAGTTCAACAAGGCTCAGTAAGGCCCATTCAAGGCTTATTCTTATAGGTTTGGTATTTATGTTTGGATTTAGATGCTCTAAACAAGTATTGGTGGCATTTAATGAATAATAGAATTAAACTTTTATTTATTATATTTTTTTGAGATGAAATTGAAAGTTAAGATGGATTTGAAATTTTAAATGATATATTTGGCTTCGTGATTTTGTGGATTTATGCCTCAGTGGCATGGCCAAGTCATTATCCAGATCTAGGGCATGACAAATCATGTTCCAAATCTGGGGTGTGATGAAAAAGTGCTTCAATTTGGATCCTTGAAAGTTTAACTAGCTAAGAGCTAATAGCTTGCTTAGGTAGAGAAAGTTACTCCCGAAGAAAAATGGATATTTTAGGATTGGCTAATCACACAACATTTGTCCCAAGTGATACTAAGCTTGTTACCTTTTGCCAAGCCATTTTAAACAATCTTGAGTTAATCAAGTTTCACATAGTAGGCATTTTGAAGGGTCAGGTTTAGATCCCTTAAACTGCTATTGCTATAATCTTTCTGTAACACACTTCGTATCAAGGGGTGAATGTTAGTTTTCAAACATCATTTATGCAGGAACAGTATTGCACAGTGAAATCGTGAGGTTGCATGCTAATAATGCAATACTGCTCATTGCTAGTATTCTTTTTGTTCTTTTTCCTTCCTGATAAAAACTACTAGAGTCCTCTTCAAAGCAGGCTATCTACATATAAACACCTGATCTTGTATTGATTATTTTCAAAACATTAATGTTCTAATACTGTATAAAACATAAATAGAAAATAGTTCCAATTATTATTATGAGGCATTTTTTGTGGGCTACAACTGCAATGATGAGAACAATACAATGAGTATATAACATTGAGAGAGAGAGAGAGAGAGAGAGAGAGAGAGAGAGAGAGAGAGAGAGAGAGAGAGAGAGAGAGAGAGATTCAGAACTATTCGTTATACCCTAATTCCCATCCTATAATGTGACTAATATTATGCTTGAACTAATACTTTTGGGGTTGATCATCTAGTTTCAGGTAGTAAACCATCGAAATTCATTGTGGATAACCATAAGGAAGACGAGCCAAAAATAGATAAATTTAAACTTTAAGTTATGCATCATTAATTACATTGTGAGTAACTAACTTTGCTTTGTGCTTTATTCAATGGATAATCTAGTGACTGAATTCCCCATGTTACAGAAAAAGAACAAGAGTCATATAATTCAGTAGCAGGTATGGCAAAATCTTACTTTGATTGACTTTTTTATTTAAGTATCTCGCTCCATTAACATTACTGCTTTTGTGGTTATTAAACTCCTCATTATCAAACTTCTCCAGTTCATGCAAGCATTAAATGATACAATGGAGAACCCAAAAGTGAAACCTACTCGGAAGGCATGGTTGTTCCACTTAGAAAGCTCTAAAGCAGTACTGTTGCTTAATTAAGACAAAATTTAATCTCGAGTTTTTTGCATGAATATCCTTTTAAAAATTTAAATTTGCATGAATATCCTCTTAAAATTATATTTATTTCTATACCCGCATAAAACACTCTTTTTATATAAATGCCTCTAATATAACAATTTTTCTAACACCGTTAATAAAAACTATATTTAGTTAATTAAAAATAAAATAAAATTTTAAAATTATTTTTTTTGTCCTCCATCGCGATCGTCTTATAAATATTTCTTTTTGCACATATATCCATTAAGAATATTTTAGTCATTTTAATTTGAAATAGTTAATTTTTTAACGGTGTTAGATGGCGTGGGTATTGTTACGGGGGAACTAAGCCGCCATGCTCCACGTGACCGGCACGCGCGCCCATGAAGACTACGGCTGTCCTTTGATCCAGCAATCCGACCCCGAGTCGGACATCTTCGGCTCCACAGCCCGACCTCGAGTCGGCTGCCCTTTGATCCAGCAATCCGACCCCGAGTCGGACATCTTCGGCTCCACAGCCCGACCTCGAGTCGGCTGCCCTTCGATCCAGCAGTCCGGCCCCGAGTCGGACATCTTCGGCTTCGCAGCCCGACCCCGAGTCGGCTGCCCCTTAATCTAGCAATCCGACCCCAAGTCGGATGTCCTCAGCAACGCAGCCCGACCCCGAATCGGCTGCCCCCTGATCCAGCACTCCGACCCCGAGTCGGAGATCTCTTGATAACGACAGGCTGCTTCCCAGAGGCACGCCGAGGCCTCCTGCTCCACTACTCCCTGCAACGGCTGTATCCGATGCTGTTCCACGATCTCCTGTATCAACCGTACAAAGCGGAACTCCACTACGCCCTGTCATGGCCGTACCCAGCGCTGCTCCACGACGCCCTGTAACGGCCATGTCAGTGGCCACTCCATCGCGCCCCACGATGACAAACCTCCCTGAGAGACCCCCCAGCCAGGTATATATGCGGCTGGGGGGAGAAGGGGGGGTAAGCGATATCTTCCAGAGCACTCTCTTGCTTGCGATTATTATCTCTCCTTCTCCTCCAATCTCCTCTGACTTGATCGTCGGAGGGCCCCCACTACCCCAGTGGTGGTGCGAGGCTTGCTCGCAGGTTTCCCGGTGGAAGGTGGAGCGTAACCAACACCAACCAAGACAACTCAGACGGAACCCCGTTCACACCGCTGTGTCAATCGTTCTCGGTTTGGACCACCAGCAACAGTTGGCGCTAGAAGGAGGGCCCGATCTCAGAGCGATCGTAATGGCACGGCGAGGTGGTCGTGGAGCTTCCAATGCCTCCGGTCGCGGGGCCTCTCGCGCCTCCGGCCAGGAGGCCGCTGCGTCTCCAACACATTCTCAGCAACACTCCACCGTTCCACCCCCGATTCAAATGGTCGAAGCCGCTCAGTTCGACCAGTTAGCCCAGCAGGTCCGCACCCTCGCGGAGGCGGTGCAGAACCTGCAGGGTGTGATGTCTCGGGCGCCGCAGCGGGCCCAGGAGCCGCTGCTCCCTGAGCGCTCACCTGTCCTCCTTAACCCGCGCTCCTTCCTCTCCCATGGGGAGGAGCGCCGGCGCGAGGGAGATTCTCGAGCACGGTCCATTCTGCCGGGACCGTCCCATCGAAGCTGCGCGGGGTACAAGAGGCGGGCCCGGGCGCGTTCCCAGACCCCCCAGTCCTCAAGGAACCCGCGCTCCAGTCGGTCCCCCTCTCGGTGCTCCTTGTCCCCCACCCATCGGTCGCGCTCCCTGGACCGGCGGGTGGACGATCTCCACCGATAACTCCAGGTCCTGAAGGGCCACTCTAAAGATCCCTTCGCCGACTTGGAGATCTCCTCCCAACCGGCGCTTGCCTCGAGGATCCTGCGGACCCCAAATCCGCCGGGATTCAAAATGCCGGCGATCGAGCCCTATGACGGGGCGGCGGACCCGCGAGATCACGTGGAGAGTTTCAGGACTCTTATGCTCCTCCATGGAGCATCAGATCCTCTCCTCTGCAAGGCCTTCTCGGCGACCCTCCGTGGCCCAGCCAGGGCGTGGTTCGCCGGCCTGGAGGCTGACTCTATCCAGTCCTTTGACCAGTTCACTCGCCTCTTCATCAGCCATTTCGCCGTCAGTAGCCGGCGGCGATTGGTTTCCGACTCCCTCTTTGATGTCCGGCAAAACGAGGGAGAAAGCCTGCGGGATTACCTTACCCGCTTCAACAAGGCTACATTGGAGGTCCGGAACCTGAGCCAGGAGGTGGCTCTCTCAGCCCTGAAGCGTGGCTTCCGGAAGGGCAGACTCACCTTCTCCCTGGACAAACGCCTGCCGCGGAGCTTCCCGGAGCTGTTGTCTCGGGCGAACCAGTATGCAGACGCCGAGGAGGCAGCCGCCCACCGGAACAAGGAGGCCGCCGAGGCCCCTCTAAAGCTCGGGAAGAAAAGGCGAAAAGAGGCACCCCAGAGGAGGAGCCCGACGCCTCAACATCGGCGCAGAAGCCCGTCACCGGCGAGGAACCACGGCGCCCCACGCCCTCGTTCTCCGCACCGACGCTTCAACCGGTACACCCCACTCCTGGCCCCCCGGGCCCAAATCCTTATGGAGGTCAAGGGGCGGGAGAACCTCCCGGTCCCGAGGCAGATGAAGAAAATCCCTGGGAGGAGGCCCTCTCGAGCGTACTGTGAGTACCACCGAGACCACGGCCACGACACCGAAGACTGCTTCCAGCTTCGGGACGAGATCGAGGCTCTCATCCGCCGAGGGCGTCTCGGTCGATATGTAAACGACCGACGTCCCCCCGCAGACCCGCGTCCGGCCGACCCGGCCCCTCAGGAGCCTCGGGAGCAGAATCGACCCGTCGCGGGCGTGATCCACACCATCACTGGGGGCTGCTCTCGGCCCGTGAGGAACGCAGGGGGCTCGGTAGAAGCATCAGGGGTGGCACGTACCCCTAGGACCACATATCTCCGCTCGCGCCCAGGCCGCATCCGCCTCGAAGAACGCGCGCATCGCGGCCGCTTAACTGACACTCCTCGCAAGCAGCAACTGGCGATCCGATTTCCCAGGTAACGCATCAATTAGCGTTTAATGCCCTTCTGGTGTTCCCCAGGCAACGCTTGGAGAAGAGGAGAAACACGATCGCAGCTGGCCACGGAGAAACCCCGTCGGGCTGCAAGCGACAGGCGCATGGCCAACGAGCGGAATTTCCCGAGGCCCGGCCCTCGGATGCCAGGCTAACCCGATGATCATCCCGGGAGCAGACTAGCCTGAAGCCCCGACCGGTCGCCTTGGCTTGCGCCAGCCTTGGCCGACCAACGAGCGGAATCTCCCGAGGCTCGGCCCTCGGATGCCAGGCTAACCCGATGGTCATCCCGGGAGCAGACTAGCCTGAAGCCCCGACCGGTCGCCTTGGCTTGCGCCAGCCTTGGCCGACCAACGAGCGGAATCTCCCGAGGCTCGGCCCTCGGATGCCAGGCTAACCCGATGGTCATCCCGGGAGCAGACTAGCCTGAAGCCCCGACCGGTCGCCTTGGCTTGCGCCAGCCTTGGCCGACCAACGAGCGGAATCTCCCGAGGCTCGGCCCTCGGATGCCAGGCCAACCCGATGATCATCCCGGGAGCAGACTAGCCTGAAGCCCCGACCGGTCGCCTTGGCTTGCGCCAGCCTTGGCCGACCAACGAGCGGAATCTCCCGAGGCTCGGCCCTCGGATGCCAGGCTAACCCGATGATCATCCCGGGAGCAGACTAGCCTGAAGCCCCGACCGGTCGCCTTGGCTTGCGCCAGCCTTGGCCGACCAACGAGCGGAACCTCCCGAGGCTCGGCCCTCGGATGCCAGGCTAACCCGATGACCATCCCGGGACCAGACTAGCCTGAAGCCCCGACCGATCGCCTTGGCTTGCGCCAGCTTTGGCCGACCAACGAGCGGAACCTCCCGAGGCTCGGCCCTCGGATGCCAGGCTAACCCGCTGACCATCCCGGGACCAGACTAGCCTGAAGCCCCGACCGGTCGCCTCGGCTTGCGCCAGCCTTGGCCGACCAACGAGCGGAATCTCCCGAGGCTCGGCCCTCGGATGCCAGGCTAGCCCGATGACCATCCCGGGACCAGACTAGCCTGCAGCCCCGACCGGTCGCCTCGGCTTGCGCCAGCCTTGGCCGACCAACGAGCGGAATTTCCTGAGGCCTAACCCTCGGATGCCTGGCTTAGTGCCGGAAGAATTTTCTGAGGCCTAACCCTCGGATGCCTGGCTTAGTGCCGGAAGAATTTCCAGAGGCCTAATCCTCGGATGCCTGGCTTAGCGCCGGAAGAATTTCCTGAGGCCTAACCCTCGGATGCCTGGCTTAGTGCCGGAAGAATTTCCTGAGGCCTAACCCTCGGATGCCTGGCTTAGTGCCGGAAGAATTTCCTGAGGCCTAACCCTCGGATGCCTGGCTTAGCGCCGGAAGAATTTCCTAAGGCCTAACCCTCGGATGCCTGGCTTAGCGCCGGAAGAATTTCCTGAGGCCTAACCCTCGGATGCCTGGCTTAGTGCCGGAAGAATTTCCTGAGGCCTAACCCTCGGATGCCTGGCCTAGTGCCGGAAGAATTTTCTGAGGCCTAACCCTCGGATGCCTGGCTTAGCGCCGGAAGAATTTCCTGAGGCCTAACCCTCGGACGCCTGGCTTAGCGCCGGAAGAATTTTCTGAGGCCTAACCCTCGGATGCCTGGCCTAGTGCCGGAAGAATTTCCTGAGGCCTAACCCTCGGATGCCTGGCTTAGCGCCGGAAGAATTTTCTGAGGCCTAACCCTCGGACGCCTGGCTTAGCGCCGGAAGAATTTCCTGAGGCCTAACCCTCGGATGCCTGGCTTAGGGCCGGAAGAACTTCGAGAGACAGGAGTCGGCAAGACGCTGCCAAGAGTTAAAAAGAAAAAAAAAGGAGGACGAAAGCGAGATGAAGAAACATTCGACTTGTATTAATTTTCATTGTTTCAGGGCTAAGGCCCATACAATTTGGCAAAACGCCGACATACAAAAAAGAAAAGAGGACAACGAAAGGTACAAGAGGTCAGCTTGGAGGAACCCCCGGGTCGGGAGCGTCGGGCTCGTCCGCAGGGGGTAGGGAGGCGGTAGGAGAATCAGCAGGCGATGGCGCCGGAGAGGAGTCGAGAAGGGAAATCCCACTCAGGTCAACTTCGGGGTACTTAGCCGACACCCTTGCCAGGCCCTCCTCGAAGCCTAAGATGAAGGATTCGGACCCCGCGTCCGACGCATCACGGACGAACTCGTCAGACTGACGATAGGCCTGTACCGCCTCCGACATATCACGGGTGAACTCGGCGGACTGACGATAGGCCTGTACCGCCTCCGACATATCACGGGTGAACTCGGCGGACTGACGATAGGCCTGTACCGCCTGGCGCCCGATCTCCGCTCTCTTCTCGGCCAGCGCCGCCTCTACTCGCTCCGTAATCTGAGCCTTAGCCTCCAAGACCTTCGCCACAATCCGGTCATCAGCCTCGGAGGAGACCCTCAGCAGATTAGCCTGAGCCTCCTTATGCTTCGCCTCGGCAACAACGGCAGCGCAAAGGGAAAACTCGAAAATGTCTGTAAAGAGGAAGACGGACGGGGGAGGGCCCCCGGTTAAATAGGCGGAAAGGCGGGTGATGCCTCGATGACGCCAGAGGACGCCTGGCCGCCGAAGGGTCGCTCGCGCCCCAAAGGCGAATCGACACCGTTAAGGAAGGATGTCCGCCGAAATCCTCAGACTGCTAGATCAGCAACAACAGCCATACGCCATAAAGAAAGCGGGGAGCTCGAAGCGCGCGCGCCTCTCCGAGGGATGGCGGCAATCTCGAAGCATCACTCCCTTCACCCGTTCCCCTTCTGGTTCCAGGCTCGGAAGTGGGGGGCTACTGTTACGGGGGAACTAAGCCGCCATGCTCCACGTGACCGGCACGCGCGCCCATGAAGACTACGGCTGTCCTTTGATCCAGCAATCCGACCCCGAGTCGGACATTTTCGGCTCCACAGCCCGACCTCGAGTCGGCTGCCCTTTGATCCAGCAATCCGACCCCGAGTCGGACATCTTCGGCTCCACAGCCCGACCTCGAGTCGGCTGCCCTTCGATCCAGCAGTCCGGCCCCGAGTCGGACATCTTCGGCTTCGCAGCCCGACCCCGAGTCGGCTGCCCCTTAATCTAGCAATCCGACCCCAAGTCGGATGTCCTCAGCAACGCAGCCCGACCCCGAGTCGGCTGCCCCCTGATCCAGCACTCCGACCCCGAGTCGGAGATCTCTTGATAACGACAGGCTGCTTCCCAGAGGCACGGCGAGGCCTCCTGCTCCACTACTCCCTGCAACGGCTGTATCCGATGCTGTTCCACGATCTCCTGTATCAACCGTACAAAGCGGAACTCCACTACGCCCTGTCATGGCCGTACCCAGCGCTGCTCCACGACGCCCTATAACGGCCATGTCAGTGGCCACTCCATCGCGCCCCACGATGACAAACCCCCCTGAGAGACCCCCCGCCAGGTATATATGCGGCTGGGGGGAGAAGGGGGGGTAAGCAATATCTTCCAGAGCACTCCCTTGCTTGCGATTATCATCTCTCCTCCTCCTCCAATCTCCTCTGACTTGATCGTCGGAGGGCCCCCACTACCCCAGTGGTGGTGCGAGGCTTGCTCGCAGGTTTTCCGGTGGAAGGTGGAGCGTAACCAACACCAACCAAGACAACTCAGACGGAACTCCGTTCACACCGCTGTGTCAATCGTTCTCGGTTTGGACCACCAGCAACACCGCTGTGTCAATCGTTCTCTGGTGGTCCAAACCGAGAACGATTGACACAGCGGTGTGAACGGGGTTCCGTCTGAGTTGTCTTGGTTGGTGTTGGTTACGCTCCACCTTCCACCGGGAAACCTGCGAGCAAGCCTCGCACCACCACTGGGGTAGTGGGGGCCCTCCGACGATCAAGTCAGAGGAGATTGGAGGAGGAGGAGAGATGATAATCGCAAGCAAGGGAGTGCTCTGGAAGATATTGCTTACCCCCCCTTCTCCCCCCAGCCGCATATATACCTGGCTGGGGGGTCTCTCAGGGGGGTTTGTCATCGTGGGGCGCGATGGAGTGGCCACTGACATGGCCGTTACAGGGCGTCGTGGAGCAGCGCTGGGTACGGCCATGACAGGGCGTAGTGGAGTTCCGCTTTGTACGGTTGATACAGGAGATCGTGGAACAGCATCGGATACAGCCGTTGCAGGGAGTAGTGGAGCAGGAGGCCTCGCCGTGCCTCTGGGAAGCAGCCTGTCGTTATCAAGAGATCTCCGACTCGGGGTCGGAGTGCTGGATCAGGGGGCAGCCGACTCGGGGTCGGGCTGCGTTGCTGAGGACATCCGACTTGGGGTCGGATTGCTAGATTAAGGGGCAGCCGACTCGGGGTCGGGCTGCGAAGCCGAAGATGTCCGACTCGGGGCCGGACTGCTGGATCGAAGGGCAGCCGACTCGAGGTCGGGCTGTGGAGCCGAAGATGTCCGACTCGGGGTCGGATTGCTGGATCAAAGGGCAGCCGACTCGAGGTCGGGCTGTGGAGCCGAAGATGTCCGACTCGGGGTCGGATTGCTGGATCAAAGGACAGCCGTAGTCTTCATGGGCGCGCGTGCCGGTCACGTGGAGCATGGCGGCTTAGTTCCCCCGTAACAGTAGCCCCCCACTTCCGAGCCTGGAACCAGAAGGGGAACGGGTGAAGGGAGTGATGCTTCGAGATTGCCGCCATCCCTCGGAGAGGCGCGCGCGCTTCGAGCTCCCCGCTTTCTTTATGGCGTATGGCGGTTGTTGCTGATCTGGCAGTCTGAGGATTTCGGCGGACATCCTTCCTTAATGGTGTCGATTCGCCTTTGGGGCGCGAGCGACCCTTCGGCGGCCAGGCGTCCTCTGGCGTCATCGAGGCATCACCCGCCTTTCCGCCTATTTAACCGGGGGCCCTCCCCCGTCCGTCTTCCTCTTTACAGACATTTTCGAGTTTCCCCTTTGCGCTGCCGTTGTTGCCGAGGCGAAGCATAAGGAGGCTCAGGCTAATCTGCTGAGGGTCTCCTCCGAGGCTGATGACCGGATTGTGGCGAAGGTCTTGGAGGCTAAGGCTCAGATTACGGAGCGAGCAGAGGCGGCGCTGGCCGAGAAGAGAGCGGAGATCGGGCGCCAGGCGGTACAGGCCTATCGTCAGTCCGCCGAGTTCACCCGTGATATGTCGGAGGCGGTACATGCCTATCGTCAGTCCGCCGAGTTCACCCGTGATATGTCGGAGGCGGTACAGGCCTATCGTCAGTCTGACGAGTTCGTCCGTGATGCGTCGGACGCGGGGTCCGAATCCTTCATCTTAGGCTTCGAGGAGGGCCTGGCAAGGGTGTCGGCTAAGTACCCCGAAGTTGACCTGAGTGGGATTTCCCTTCTCGACTCCTCTCCGGCGCCATCGCCTGCTGATTCTCCTACCGCCTCCCTACCCCCTGCGGACGAGCCCGACGCTCCCGACCCGGGGGTTCCTCCAAGCTGACCTCTTGTACCTTTCGTTGTCCTCTTTTCTTTTTTGTATGTCGGCGTTTTGCCAAATTGTATGGGCCTTGGCCCTGAAACAATGAAAATTAATATAAGTCGAATGTTTCTTCATCTCGCTTTCGTCCTCCTTTTTTTTTCTTTTTAACTCTTGGCAGCGTCTTGCCGACTCCTGTCTCTCGAAGTTCTTCCGGCCCTAAGCCAGGCATCCGAGGGTTAGGCCTCAGGAAATTCTTCCGGCGCTAAGCCAGGCGTCTGAGGGTTAGGCCTCAGGAAATTCTTCCGGCGCTAAGCCAGGCATCCGAAGGTTAGGCCTCAGGAAATTCTTCCGGCACTAGGCCAGGCATCCGAGGGTTAGGCCTCAGGAAATTCTTCCGGCGCTAAGCCAGGCGTCCGAGGGTTAGGCCTCAGAAAATTCTTCCGGCGCTAAGCCAGGCATCCGAGGGTTAGGCCTCAGGAAATTCTTCCGGCACTAGGCCAGGCATCCGAGGGTTAGGCCTCAGGAAATTCTTCCGGCACTAAGCCAGGCATCCGAGGGTTAGGCCTCAGGAAATTCTTCCGGCGCTAAGCCAGGCATCCGAGGGTTAGGCCTCAGGAAATTCTTCCGGCACTAAGCCAGGCATCCGAGGGTTAGGCCTCAGGAAATTCTTCCGGCGCTAAGCCAGGCATCCGAGGGTTAGGCCTCAGGAAATTCTTCCGGCGCTAAGCCAGGCATCCGAGGGTTAGGCCTCAGGAAATTCTTCCGGCACTAAGCCAGGCATCCGAGGGTTAGGCCTCAGGAAATTCTTCCGGCACTAAGCCAGGCATCCGAGGGTTAGGCCTCAGGAAATTCTTCCGGCGCTAAGCCAGGCATCCGAGGGTTAGGCCTCAGGAAATTCTTCCGGCACTAAGCCAGGCATCCGAGGGTTAGGCCTCAGGAAATTCTTCCGGCACTAAGCCAGGCATCCGAGGGTTAGGCCTCAGGAAATTCTTCCGGCACTAAGCCAGGCATCCGAGGGTTAGGCCTCAGGAAATTCCGCTCGTTGGTCGGCCAAGGCTGGCGCAAGCCGAGGCGACCGGTCGGGGCTTCAGGCTAGTCTGGTCCCGGGATGGTCATCGGGCTAGCCTGGCATCCGAGGGCCGAGCCTCGGGAGATTCCGCTCGTTGGTCGGCCAAGGCTGGCGCAAGCCGAGGCGACCGGTCGGGGCTTCAGGCTAGTCTGGTCCCGGGATGGTCATCGGGTTAGCCTGGCATCCGAGGGCCGAGCCTCGGGAGGTTCCGCTCGTTGGTCGGCCAAGGCTGGCGCAAGCCAAGGCGACCGGTCGGGGCTTCAGGCTAGTCTGCTCCCGGGATGATCATCGGGTTAGCCTGGCATCCGAGGGCCGAGCCTCGGGAGATTCCGCTCGTTGGTCGGCCAAGGCTGGCGCAAGCCAAGGCGATCGGTCGGGGCTTCAGGCTAGTCTGCTCCCGGGATGATCATCGGGTTAGCCTGGCATCCGAGGGCCGAGCCTCGGAAGATTCCGCTCGTTGGTCGGCCAAGGCTGGCGCAAGCCAAGGCGACCGGTCGGGGCTTCAGGCTAGTCTGCTCCCGGGATGACCATCGGGTTAGCCTGGCATCCGAGGGCCGAGCCTCGGGAGATTCCGCTCGTTGGTCGGCCAAGGCTGGCGCAAGCCAAGGCGACCGGTCGGGGCTTCAGACTAGTCTGCTCCCGGGATGACCATCGGGTTAGCCTGGCATCCGAGGGCCGAGCCTTGGGAGATTCCGCTCGTTGGTCGGCCAAGGCTGGCGCAAGCCAAGGCGACCGGTCGGGGCTTCAGGCTAGTCTGCTCCCGGGATGATTATCGGGTTAGTCTGGCATCCGAGGGCCGAGCCTCGGGAGATTCCGCTCGTTGGTCGGCCAAGGCTGGCGCAAACCAAGGCGACCGGTCGGGGCTTCAGGCTAGTCTGCTCCCGGGATGACCATCGGGTTAGCCTGGCATCCGAGGGCCGAGCCTCGGGAGATTCCGCTCGTTGGTCGGCCAAGGCTGGTGCAAGCCAAGGCGACCGGTCGGGGCTTCAGGCTAGTCTGCTCCCGGGATGACCATCGGGTTAGCCTGGCATCCGAGGGCCGAGCCTCGGGAGATTCCGCTCGTTGGTCGGCCAAGGCGACCGGTCGGGGCTTCAGGCTAGTCTGCTCCCGGGATGATCATCGGGTTAGCCTGGCATCCGAGGGCCGGGCCTCGGGAAATTCCGCTCGTTGGCCATGCGCCTGTCGCTTGCAGCCCGACGGGGTTTCTCCGTGGCCAGCTGCGATCGTGTTTCTCCTCTTCTCCAAGCGTTGCCTGGGGAACACCAGAAGGGCATTAAACGCTAATTGATGCGTTACCTGGGAAATCGGATCGCTAGTTGCTGCTTGCGAGGAGTGTCAGTTAAGCGGCCGCGATGCGCGCGTTCTTCGAGGCGGATGCGGCCTGGGCGCGAGCGGAGATATGTGGTCCTAGGGGTACGTGCCACCCCTGATGCTTCCACCGAGCCCCCTGCGTTCCTCACGGGCCGAGAGCAGCCCCCAGTGATGGTGTGGATCACGCCCGCGACGGGTCGATTCTGCTCCCGAGTCTCCTGAGGGGCCGGGTCGGCCGGACGCGGGTCTGCGGGGGGACGTCGGTCGTTTACATATCGACCGAGACGCCCTCGGCGGATGAGAGCCTCGATCTCGTCCCGAAGCTGGAAGCAGTTTTCGGTGTCGTGGCCGTGGTCTTGGTGGTACTCACAGTACGCTCGAGAGGGCCTCCTCCCAGGGATTTTCTTCATCTGCCTCGGGACCGGGAGGTTCTCCCGCCCCTTGACTTTCATGAGGATCTGGGCCCGGGGAGTCAGGAGAGGAGTGTACCGGTTGAAACGTCGGGGCGGAGAACGAGGGCGTAGGGCGCCGTGGTTCCTCGCCGGCGACAGGCTTCTGCGCCGACGTTGAGGCGTCGGGCTCCTCCTCTGGCGTGCCTCTTTTCGCCTTTTCTTCTCGAGCTTTGGAGGGATCTCGGCGGCCTCCTTGCTCCGGTGGGCGGCCGCCTCCTCGGCGTCCGCATACTGGTTCGCCCGGGACAACAGCTCCGGGAAGCTCCGCGGCAGGCGTTTGTCCAGGGAGAAGGTGAGTCTGCCCTTTCGGAAGCCACGCTTCAGGGCTGAAAGAGCCACCTCCTGGCTCAGGTTCCGGACTTCCAGCGTAGCCTTGTTGAAGCGGGTAAGATAATCCCGCAAGCTTTCTCCCTCGTTTTGCCGGACATCAAAGAGGGAGTCGGAGACCAGTCGCCGCCGGCTACTGACGGCGAAATGGGTGATGAAGAGGCGAGTAAACTGGTCGAAGGACTGGATTGAGTTAGCCTCCAAGCCGGCGAACCACGCCCTGGCTGGGCCACGGAGGGTCGTCGGGAAGGCCTTGCAGAGGAGAGGATCTGATGCTCCATGGAGGAGCATAAGAGTCCTGAAACTCTCCACGTGATCCCGCGGGTCCGCCGCCCCGTCATAGGGCTCGATCGCCGGCATTTTGAATCCCGGCGGATTTGGGGTCCGCAGGATCCTCGAGGCAAGCGCCGGTTGGGAGGAGATCTCCAAGTCGGCGAAGGGATCTTTAGAGTGGCCCTTCAGGACCTGGAATTGTCGGTGGAGATCGTCCACCCGCCGGTCCAGGGAGCGCGACCGATGGGTGGGGGACAAGGAGCACCGAGAGGGGGACCGACTGGAGCGCGGGTTCCTTGAGGACTGGGGGGTCTGGGAACGCGCCCGGGCCTGCCTCTTGTACCCCGCGCAGCTTTGATGGGACGGTCCCGGCAGAATGGACCGTGCTCGAGAATCTCCCTCGCGCCGGCGCTCCTTCCCATGGGAGAGGAAGGAGCGCGGGTTAAGGAGGACAGGTGAGCGCTCAGGGAGCAGCGGCTCCTGGGCCCGCTGCGGCGCCCGAGACATCACACCCTGCAGGTTCTGCACCGCCTCCGCGAGGGTGCGGACCTGCTGGGCTAACTGGTCGAACTGAGCGGCTTCGACCATTTGAATCGGGGGTGGAACGGTGGAGTGTTGCTGAGAATGTGTTGGAGACGCAGCGGCCTCCCGGCCGGAGGCGCGAGAGGCCCCGCGACCGGAGGCATTGGAAGCTCCACGACCACCTCGCCGTGCCATTACGATCGCTCTGAGATCGGGCCCTCCTTCTAGCGCCAACTGTTGCTGGTGGTCCAAACCGAGAACGATTGACACAGCGGTGTGAACGGGATTCCGTCTGAGTTGTCTTGGTTGGTGTTGGTTACGCTCCACCTTCCACCGGGAAACCTGCAAGCAAGCCTCGCACCACCACTGGGGTAGTGGGGGCCCTCCGACGATCAAGTCAGAGGAGATTGGAGGAGGAGGAGAGATGATAATCGCAAGCAAGGGAGTGCTCTGGAAGATATTGCTTACCCCCCTTCTTCCCCCAGCCGCATATATACCTGGCTGGGGGGTCTCTCAGGGGGGTTTGTCATCGTGGGGCGCGATGGAGTGGCCACTGACATGGCCGTTACAGGGCGTCGTGGAGCAGCGCTGGGTACGGCCATGACAGGGCGTAGTAGAGTTCCGCTTTGTACGGTTGATACAGGAGATCGTGGAACAGCATCGGATACAGCCGTTGCAGGGAGTAGTGGAGCAGGAGGCCTCGGCGTGCCTCTGGGAAGCAGCCTGTCGTTATCAAGAGATCTCCGACTCGGGGTCGGAGTGCTGGATCAGGGGGCAGCCGACTCGGGGTCGGGCTGCGTTGCTGAGGACATCCGACTTGGGGTCGGATTGCTAGATTAAGGGGCAGCCGACTCGGGGTCGGGCTGCGAAGCCGAAGATGTCCGACTCGGGGCCGGACTGCTGGATCGAAGGGCAGCCGACTCGAGGTCGGGCTGTGGAGCCGAAGATGTCCGACTCGGGGTCGGATTGCTGGATCAAAGGGCAGCCGACTCGAGGTCGGGCTGTGGAGCCGAAGATGTCCGACTCGGGGTCGGATTGCTGGATCAAAGGACAGCCGTAGTCTTCATGGGCGCGCGTGCCGGTCACGTGGAGCATGGCGGCTTAGTTCCCCCGTAACAGGTATATATGCAAAAACAAGGATAAAAAAGGGTAAAATAGCAAAACAAGTGTTTTAATAGGGTATACATGCAAATATAAATTTTGGAAGGATATTTATGCAAAATTCAATATTTAGGAGGATGTTATGCAAAAAAACCCTTTAATCTAAAAGGAAACTCAATTCAAAAGAGAATTGGATCATCAATCATTATTTGAATATTGATATGGTTTTTGACACTACCAACCAAAGCAAATTTGATAAATTCATTAGCCAAAGTATCACATTTAGGTTGAAATTTCAATCAGGTAGGATCTGATGAACCTCATTATGTTGGTGTGGCGATCCCTTGCCCAAAATCCAAATTTGGATACTAGGATTTAGATGTCCTTTAAATCAATCATCTTTTGGACTTTACTGATCAAAAATCAACTCAACAGCACGTGGTCCCTCATCCTGCATGGAAAGCAATTTTCAGTTACTTAGGATTCTATTAGAAAGTACAAGCAAGCATTGTTTTTGATCGCTCAAATTGCAATGGCTTCGATTGCTTTGTAGCATTTTTTTTGACTGAAATTGCAGGAAACATGATTCAAGAGAGCAGGACATTATGTGATTTCTCCCAGCAAAGATCAGAAACTTTTTTTATGCAGGGTGATGTTAGAGTGCTTGAATAGGCCTCCATCATCATAACCGGTCCCCTTCAGGCAAATACTTCAACAGAAAAAACAAGAAGGAAGATAAGACCATATTCTAGGAAATGGGAATCACCAGTCGTGGAACAAATCCAGGAACTAACACCTAACAATTCTGTGAAGCCTGAAGAAACCCCTAAGTGTGCCATGAAACGCCACTGTTTTATCCACTAAAGGATACACAAGCAACTTCTTCCATGACCTCACTGATGTTTTCATCCCACTCTTCATAAGTTCATGCCAATATCATGGAGAAGTTCAATTTCTTGTAACCAACTTCAATTCTCATTGGATTAACAAGTACCAAGTGATACTGAAGCAACCCATGGTATGAGATCATCAATTTGGACCAAGACAAGAGGGTACATTGCTACAAGAGAACTCAGGTTGGTCTTATCAGTCACAAAGAACTGAGCATTGATCCCTCCAAGTCACCAAATGGTTACTCCACGGGTGAGTTCACAGAACTTTTAAGGACATGGTTTTCTTTGACGAGAAAATCAGTAAAGATTGGTAGGAAGAAGCCAAGACTTCTGCTAAGGTATCGAAATGGGGGGTCGCGATCACTCACAAACAAAGGAGAAGTGGTTTCAATAACTGGAAGCTTGGGTTACGAAGTGGTGCTGGCAGGACCTGAGGATACAAAGAACTTGTCGCGTTTTGCATGCATTGCGAACTCGTGACTTGACGATGGGTGTTCATGGGGCTGGTCTGACAAACATGGCCTTCTACCGACAAATGCAACGTTAATCCAAATAATCCCATGGGATGAGCCGAAGTATGCATGCAGACATGATGAAGGAGATCCTACACTGGACATGGGGGTGAGGTATCTGGAATATCAGATAGAACAAGAGGAGAGCTCCCCAAAACAGCAATATCCAAGAGATCGTCTGGTCTTCAAGGATCCTCTTTCAATCCACAAGGATGGAACATAATCTGTTGTGTGTTTCTTGACAAACAGAATGTAAAGCTGGATGTCATGAGGTTCAAGGTTGTCCTGCAATCAGCTCTTCAATATCTCCATTAGTTCTCTTCAAGGTCAAAAAAAAAAAACATCTTTGGTACTTGTTTCAGATTTGTTCATAGACCTCATATCTTAAGGTGATCTTTTGTGGTAAATGGGCAGATATGTAAATTGAAAGAATCAACTAACTTTTTATTTCATCAAGAATTACAAAGGCAACCTTGTTGACGAAGTAAAATTAAATTAGCACCCGTCAGATAATCATCCATTTGGATCAGGCTGTTGGCATTTAAATTTTTTTGTGATGAAAAGTCAATATATGTGAGTGATTTTCAAAGATCTTTGACAAAATCATTTTGATTCAATGGACACATAAATATGTAATAAATTGAACCATTGTGTAGGTTTCAGTGTTTGCGCCAGGTTGGATCAAATCATCGAACCCACACGAGGTTTCTATCATATTTCCATTTGGATCCATGCCCAACTCATGGGTCGTCATATCCGGGTTGATACCGGGTCCATGGTTGGAAAGACAGCCCCATCCAATATTGTTGGGGGATCCGAGCAAAATTGCGTTCTCCGCAAACCATTCAATTCGGGTCCAATTCGTATACAGATCCACTGTGCATTCATGGTTATAATCGGAATGCCCCTAACGCCTAAGTGGTCATGTCATCAATCCAAACCTCCACAGTCCTTCCCAGCCCAACCGTTAATCCAAAATCCAACCGCTAAAACCTACCTTCACACATATCCAACATCACTTGCGAATCCCAACCGCCAAAATTCCAAAATTTCAATTACGCCGGTAACAAAATCCATAAAAAAAAGAAAAACCAATTCTCCTCCATAGAAGCCCCCATTCCCCTAGCAATCCTCTCATCACCACTACTTAGAAGCTGCTCTTCTTTATTTTCTTGTTCCACCATCAAGATCAAATCCACCATGTCCGCTGTGGCAGGGGGAACCAAATATATTACCATCGAACAAGGGTTATATCTTATGTGCCAAAGAAGAATTCACGTTCCTTTATACCGTCCTCTATTGAATGCATTTGCTGCTTTGAGATATGTGCAAATAAATGGACGAAATCTTTTATGGTGCTTTGAGAGCCGCGTGAGGTGCCATACAACAGTCAACGTTGCCAAAGAAGGTCGATCATTATTTAGCGTTTTCATGGTGCTTCGAGAGCCGTGTGAGGTGCCATACAACAGTCAACATTGCCAAAGAAGGTGCGTGAAAGATGCAACCCGAATCGATTACAATCTTAGTCACTTAATTTAGGATGTAATTATCGCATACAAGGAGTACAAATGTCTTGCAAAAACAAATATTGGTGGTGTCGCAAACTCGCAAATCGCAATTAGTCATCCAATCGAGCCATCGACACGAACTGGGCCACGCGCGTTAGCCTTGCTGCGCACGCTGAACTGGGCCGCCACTTTTCTGTTGTCTTGTAGCTATCGCGGTGATGGCTCCACCCTACCGAGACCGAGTGGTTGCCCCACCGCCTCTCGCTTCATATCGCCGCCTCGCTCCCCCCTACCCTCCCCTTCTCCAAAGTCTCCTACCCTAGTTATTATGCCGGAGGTCGCTCTAGTGCTCTCCCGTCGCAAGCTAGCCCTCGCCCCGTGGTTTCGTACAAACCTGCGCCGTGCCAATCTCTCTCCCTCTCCCTTCTCGTCGATGGGCCGCCGCTCGATCTGACGGCTGGTAGGGAAGGAGGCGGCGAGATCGATTTATCCGACCTTCCCCATGGTGGGCCCGGCGCAGGTGGGTGTGCTCGCGGCGTGCGTGGTTCTGTTCGTGCCGATGGGGATGGCCGGATGGCACCTGAGCCGGAACAAGATGCTCTTCTTCAGCGGCGCCCTCTTCATCACCCTCGCCGTCGGCGTCCATCTAACCCCCTATTTCCCCTCTCTCTCCCAACTCCTCCTCTCCTCCCTCTCCTCCTCCCCCCCTCATCATCCCCTCCATCTACCCCGTCCCTCCACCTGCCTCCCCTTTCTCCACCGCCTCTCCTGGCTCCCCTCCTCTCCCACCGCCTCCTCCCCCGCCCTCTGGCAGTGGGCCCCATCCGCACCCACCCTCTCCTGCGGCTTCCAGCGCCTCTCCCGCCTCGACGCGTCCGACCTCCTCAACGGCTCCTGGATCCTCGTCGCCGGCGATTCCCAGGCCCGCCTCTTCGTCCTTGCCCTCCTCCGCCTTCTCCTCGACCCCGCCGCCATGGACCCCGTCGAGGCCGACCTCTTCCGCCGCCACAGCGACTACCATATCGCCGTCGCCGACCATGGCATCAAGCTCGACTTCGTCTGGGCTCCTTTCGAGCCCAACCTCACCGCCATCTTCCGCGATCTCCGCACAGGGCCCCGCTACCCCGACGTCCTCGTCCTCGGCTCCGGTCTCTGGCACATGCTCCACGTCACCAACTCGTCGGAGTATGGCGAATCCCTGGTCGCCGTTAAGAAGGCGGCGGCGTCTCTGGTTTCGCCTGTCTCGCCGGAGTTCGGGCTCGATGGCATCTTGGCGTCCTCGGTCCAGCCGCCCCACATGTTCTGGCTGGGCCTGCCGACGCTGGTGACCTCGATGCTCAACACCGAGGAGAAGAGGGAGAGGATGAACCGGACGGTATGGGAGGCGTACGATCGGGGGGTGGGCGAAAGCAAGATCTTGAAAAGATCAGGTGGGCCGTTTCTGTTGCTCAACATTGGATTGTTGAGTCGGGGCTGCGGCCGCCGGTGCACGGCCGATGGAATGCATTATGATGGGGTCGTCTACGAGGCAGCCCTCCACATTATGCTAAATGCTTTGCTGATCGAGTCTCAGCAGCGTATTTGAAGGCGATGATTGATTGATTCGAGGGTTCTCTTCATTTGATCTTGGTGTTGGAAGATGGAAGAGGTTTGCCTTTTAACTACTATATGTTCAATTCTTGTGAGGCATTGAAAATATTGTTTTTCTCTCCCCCAGTGTTTTTACCCTTCTCAAGCAGAGCTCTGATTGTGTTGCCATAAAATTGGAGCCATACTGATAGAGATTAGACCTTTTCTCTTGTCTTGTCAGCATGATAAGGTGTATCCTGTATTTTTTTAAAATAATGGTTGTTAAAAACTGATACGAAGTAGAAACTATAGATTTTGATTGTGTCTAATTATGAGAGACGAGATGTTGAGGATTCTGATGCAAGTGCTATAACTGTCAGCAAAACCTTTACAAACCTCAAGTGGCTATTGTTTCTGGTTGAGCATAAGTGTTTATATGTTGATTTGTCATGTGAGTAGAAAAATAATTCAATGCTGGAGCCACTTGACTGCTCAAGCGATGAAGATCCAGTTCTGAAGTTGGTAGTTTACTATAAGAATATGGAGTCACTTACAAACCTTAACGTGGATCAGTCAAAAATGATTCTACTATCTATTTTCTATCTACATTAATTTTAAGTGGACCTCTACAAAACTAATGACAAGTGGTATCGAATACCTATTTCAGCCTTGAAGTTCTGGTTTATAGGTCTTGTGGTCCTTGCAAGTGCTCAGATGAAAATTTGTGCTTGCAAGGGCTTCTTTAATATATCACCAAAATATATTAAATAACATAAACAATTGTATTACAAAAACTTCCTTTACCGACATTGGTGTCGCTTGTTGCCTGTTTAGGAAAAGTACTAATTTGACAGTGATTAGTTGATAGAAACACATATAATTTGTTCTTCTTTATTTAATGGTTAGTTGGAGTTTTGGACAAAATACGATTTTGGAGAGGGAACTAGCAATCATTTGAAGGTGGGATTTGAACCAGGTCTCTGACACCACTACCAAGAGATTTTACTAGCTTGACAAGCTCGTACCTTCAGCAATTACTATATTATGTTCTGAAATTTTGTTCCTTTGCCCATCTGCTCACTAGTGAAACCACTAGCTCAAGCCAAGGTTGTTGGTCTAATTTGTGAGATGTTTATGCCTAATTGATAGCTAATCAGAACATCTTGCTTAATTCATTGTCAAGCTTTCTTGAGTGAGTTGTTGTTTCTAGCTGACCTCATCTTGATAAATTAAGACTTTGTTTCTATGCTTTCTCATGTGTTGATCCTCAACTGCAAAAAATCTAATACCTTTTCTTGTTTGCTGGTGAATTGACAATACATAAAATAAGCGTGAACATGGTACTATTAAGGTCGAAACCTTTTTTAGCATTGCAATTTATTGAATGTGCTTCCTATTCAAGAAATAAATAAGTTATTTTATCTCAAGAAATAAAATAGATTATTTTATATTTAACCTTTTGAATGACATTATATGCTCTAGTTGTTCTTTTAGCCATTACAAGAGTTGTGAAACTGCTCTTTTTAATTAGATCTAGAACTTTAGCATCATATTGAGAAATTGACCACAGTGCTTAATTAAACGTCTATTTTAATCCTTCTTCTGCTTTACAAGTGCTTGATTATTTGCATTGTGCTGAATTTCAAAAATGCTGTTAATCATCTAATAATTATTTAGGACACCATTATAACTATGAGTGCTACTTCTATTTGAAATATTTTGCCACCTGCTTCTATTTGTGATAAATGCTGGAATACTTTATAAATACTCAATCATGGCCTCATTCTTGTGATGCTACTCTTGTAGCAGTAATCCTTTCGAAAAATTTGATAACCTAGGCTGGTTATATGAAATTCCTCATTGTTTACGGAGGTACATTTTGTTGGCACTGCTAGGTCTTTGCTATTTTTCTGTTTACAATGCTCATCTGAAACTGTGTATGGAAGGAAAAGGATGTGCAGGGGGGGAGCTACTGTAGATTTTTGGATGGTCAATATTTTTGCTAGTATTTTGCCAAAATTTGTTTACCATTCTTTGCCAACACAATCTTGGGAGTGCTATCATCCTTATCTTTTATGCTTTTTTGGGCATTCTATGTTACTCAGATTATTTTTATCAGCAGGGAGCATCATATGTACATTATGTTACTTTTAGAAAGGTTAGGTCATCTAGCATTTCTTTAAACCTGTCTTGACTTTTGGGGAAGCCAGATGTTTCAACAACTGGTGTGAAATGATGCAAAATGGCCATCTTTATGGATTATGATCTAACTTCTGCTAATGTTGTCCTCTTTTGAACTGTGACAAAATACAAGTCTTCTCTTTCCATCTTATGGAGCTTTTTTGCTTAGTTCCCAGTCCTACCACAATTTTGTGCTAGGACCATTTGTGCTTAATTTGGTACCATCTATGGCTGTGGGTTCTTCTTCATCTTTTTTGTTCGAGTCATCACTAGTTGTCAATAGAATATTTTACTTGTTGTATACCAGTAATTACTTCTTCCATTCCACTGTGCTCAGAACTTCAACCAGTTCTTTTTGTCCTGTATCTGGATTCTTATGTATTGAATTCATTGTGTTTCATGATATTGGCATATATCTTATCTTTTTCATGTTATATCTAGTTGGAGTATATGTGTATGTCCATATGACTGCTTAGTTTTGTTTCAGCTGCTGTAAGAGGGTAGATTGAGACCATTATGTTGCGATATTGGTCTCCGTATTATGGCAAATAGGCGATATATGCTTATTATGTTACTACCACCTCTTTTCTGTCCTGTGACAAATCCCAATATTGAACAAAGCCTGCAGGGCAATCTATGCTTTTAAACCTTTCTAACCTAATGTGGGTTTTCCAATCTTAAAATATGAACCTTTCCTCAGCATATAAAGTTAGATAAGAATATCTCCTTTGCATCAGCTGAACATGTTTTCTTAGATTCTGCATTACTTTCTTTGCCAGCATTTATGTTTCATTGTAGAGCCTTATGCTAGTTTGGCTTATTTTCTTCATGTAGTGATGGCATTGATGTACATATTGTTTATATCCAAAACATCCTTGTAGAATGGAAAACTTCTGCGGGCAGATGATTCTGCAAAATCTAGAGCAGCTTATGGTTGAAAAAAGTTAATGTCACTTATTTAGTGTCTATATCACGGTGATAATGATCTGTTGGGCCTAATTTGTGTTCTTTTAATAGCAAGATAGCAAGTCAAATGGTTATTGTTCAACCCTTGTTGACATGAATGAAAGCATCCAAGGCTTTTAAGATCGCTTAGAGCCTTTCTGGGCAACTGGAAGAATTTCTGTAAAGGTTTTAAATCAACAAGGATGTTGCTTACAATGCTGTTGGGAAAATTCCTTTTTTGTTTTTTTTAGTAACTTCAGTTTTTGTTTGGGAAAAATTGGGAATTTTAAAATCCACTTGTGGTTGGACTATCTAGGTCCAATTTAGGAGAGAAATCATAGAAGTGGAGGTTAGGGAGTGAGGGTAAGAAGTATGTTCTAAAAGGCATCTGTGATTTGCAGGTGGTTAAGATTCCACAAAGCGTATATGCATTTTCCAGCCACACATGTAGTTGCCTAAGTGGTTGGTGTTTAGATGTTTTAAAATAAATAAAGTATATTTTATAGAATAATGAATATCTTTTTACAAAATACTAGTAGTATTAATAACAATAACATGTAATAATTTGTGCTTGCTATACTCTATTCCAGGTGGCAATAATTATAGCATAATTAACATATTGATATTGTTAATATATGCATATCTGTCCCTCCTGAAACCCACATCCACCTTGAACCTTAGCTTTTTTTTTTTTTTGGTGGGTCGGCTGCTCAAAATGCTCTCATTTAAGCACAACCAGTTGCATCACTATCAAGAAGACTACAGAAAGCAACAGAAACTAAGGATTGTTGGGTCCACAAAAACTCTCCGAAATGCTGAGCAGTGAAGGAGGCAACCCAATCAGCAGCTTGGTTTGCCTCCCAAAGGACGTGCCTGACCTGAGTGGCCCGACACTCCCGTAGTATCCGTCGTATGTTGCACAGAAGCGGGTGCTCCACCCCCTTCCGTCTCTCCACCTAAAGATGATCAATCAAGACGGCTGAATCTCCCTCCAAAATGATCCTGTCAGTCTCCAATACATGTCTCGCATTAGATAGCCCCTCCCATGTAGCCCTGAGCTCCGCCCCAAATGCCGAGGCTTCAACGGAACGACAACCCCCCAATCAGCCTGACGCTATGGTCTCTGATCACAAATGCCACACTTGCCCAATCACCACTAGCGGGCAAGCTTCCATCAAAATTCACCTTAAGATGGCCAGAAGGTGGGGGCTCCCAAGAGACGAACAAACCTGGGCACTATAGAAGCAGAGGGGGGTTCCAGATGTCCGTAGCCATCACCGGTGAATCCTGCTCCAACGACTTAATGACCTCCACTGTCTGATGAAGAGCCCGCTTAACAACAGACCTCAGTGGGGCCCTCCTGTCCTCAAAAACTCTGGTATTCATGTCTAACCAAATATGATAAGCCAAATAGACAGCAGCAATGCCCTACTCCACAGTGCTCGGTGCCTGTACCGCAGACCTCACCTGCCGTAGAAAGTCTTCTACCGCAAAATCGGATCCCGGAAGGGGGAATGATGCCCTCCTCCAAACCCGGGCTGTCCGTGGGCACTCGAACAGAACATAACAGACGGTCTCCACCGAATTGAGGCAGTCCACACAAAACGGAGGAATCCTACCCCCTCTCTTGGCCAACATACTCCTCGTTGGTAAGTAGTCCCAGATCACCTTTCAGATGAATAGTGCCACTCGTAGGTGAACCCGCATCCTCCAGATCCAACTCCCATCACACGCCTCGCCCTCTCACCCCTCATCACAACCTGAATATCAGCTGACCTCACCCTGGCAGACCCAGTCGCCGCCCACACTTGTTTATCCTGTCCATCCTGAGGTATCGGAATGGCAAGAACCCTCTTCGCAAGATGTACCCCAAAAGCCTCTCGGATCAAGACCTCGTCCCACCTGCCCCCTCCGGGAGTCATTAAGTCGCGGACTCTGAGCCCCGCCAGTCTTGCAGAGTCAACCATCGTCGGCATCCTACTCAGCGGTAGCTCTGCCAGCCATCTATCCTCTAGAATGTCAATGGACTGTCCATCACCAGCCATCCACTTGATCGTCTAGCCATAGCGGTCTATCTTTGTTTGATATTCTTCAATTACTCTTAATCGTCGCCGGTAGCACCACCTGGGCGGAGGAACAGATCTCCCGCCAAATGCATGAACACTGACGCCCGGCCCGAAGCTCCACTCCGTAACGAGAGCACCATACTTAGCCCTCATCAGGGCGCTCCACAAACTGTTCGGCTCTAGGATAAACCTAGCAGCACGCCGCGCAGCTAGGACCTCACGCCTCGCCCGCAGTGATAGGACCCCTAGCCCACCATGTCTGAGCGGCTGACAGACAACCTCCCATGCCATCTGATGAATGCCACTCCTCTCCTCTCGTCTGCCCCACATGAAATCCCTAAACAACTGCTCCATAGATCTTAATAGGGACATCGACACCTGTGTACTTGCCAACAAATACACCAGAATCGAACTCAGAACTGACCACATCAGGATGATGCGCCCCATCATGGATAGAGCATCCACTTGCCAGCCCTCTAATCTACGTCGAATGCTCGACTCAACCTTAGAGCAGTCGCTGCGCCGAAGACGTCGGCTCGTAATGGGAACCCCAAGGTACCTCATCGAACCCTTCTGCTCACCTACGCCTAGAATCTCTCTGATAGAAGTCTTGATCTGTGGGGGGTCTTCGGGCTAAAACAGATGACAGACTTACCCCTGTTTACTAGCGGACCTGAAGTAGAACAGTAATCATCCAGGATATCCCGAATCACCCTCGCAGCTCGACGAGTCGCTCATGCCAACAATAGATAATCATCGGCGAATAATAGATGCGAGATCTGGCATTCCCCTGCCGCCGGATTGTACACCTCTAGGACCTAATACTCTGCTGCCTGCCGGAGAGCCTTTGATAACGCATCGGAACAGAGAATAAATAGTAGCGGGGACAGCGGGCATCCCTGCCGAAGACCAATCGCTGACTCGAAGAACTGCGTAGGTGAGCCATTCACTAGAATGATAAAAGATGGAGAACATACACACCCCATGACCCACTTGATCTACTGCTCATGAAAACCAAAGCTCATCTTAACTTGAACATGCCGTATTTACATGGATGGTGGACCTGTGTAAGAATGGCATATATGTGGTGGCGTAATTCTGAAAGGGCTATGCAAGCGGTTGCAAAATAATGGGTAGGCTGCATATGCAGCTGCACAATGCTAATCCTACTGTGAATGTGTCCACAAAGTGCTAAGTAAATCATCTTTCCAGCTCATATATGGTCTGATCATATATAACAGTCTCATATAGGGTACCTGATGCCATCAGGGGACCAGATATGCATATGTGGCTTTACGCTCTGCTTTTCAAAACAGTGATGAGAAAAGTGCTTTGGAACACCTTTTTGTAATCCTGCTGGATTTTAACTTTCTGCTAGATATTCAGTGGAGAGAAAAGTGTTCACATTCAAGGACTAGATACACTGTGGGATCAACAAATACCATGAAATCATCTCCACTTCAATCCAAGCAGAGCATAAATAGTACAATCCTTTGGGTCATGACTTGTCAGGACAGACACAACTGGATACCTTTAATCTTTTATAAGCAAACAGTGTCTCATATCACTAGGAAGACACAAGATAAACCGGTGAAAAGAAATATTAGGAAATAAAACAGGGAAAACACAGTCATGGGTAGAACATAAGTGCTCATTTTCAAGTTGCAGTGCATTGCCTATTGTTACATTTATGAGTACTCACCTTTTCCATTTGAGAATCACATTATTTCCACTGTCGGAGTTTCACTCTTTTTTTTTTGTTCAAAGAGCAAAATTTATGGTTGATTAATTTTGTATCTGCTCTGACATGCGGTAGATATAGAGTTAGTAGATCAACTTGTAGCAATTGTATCAACAATAATTTTTTGTAGTTTGTACATAGCATCTCTAGAATAGTATAGAAGAGGATGTGGCTGAGAATTTACTGCATGTTGTGGACTTCTGTTGCTATTGTGATATTTTACCATCAATCCTAGTAACCTTGTCTAAGTGGGGCAGAACTCTTTTTTGACCTGACATGTACTAGCATTTATCATTATTTGGACATTGCACATATTCCTAGGAAAAACCAATTTAGGAGAGTGATGAATGGTTTGTAGAAACTATTTATTTGACCAAAATATTATTGAATACTGTTGTAGGATCATTTCAGTATTTATTGTTCTAGCTTCAAAAAACACTGATGAGGAGATTAAACTTAATATATCAATTTTGATGTCTATTGTTTTTTTTTGGGTGCAAAACACTAAAACAATGAATAAAATACTAACAAGTGAAAAGATTTGAGGGGATCCAAAGAAAAAGGAGAGCAATTTGTAGTTTCTTGGTAATAATTTTGTGAGTTTGTAATAGAAGTTCTCATGGTGTGAGGTGACATAAGTTGAAAACTGCCCTCTAGTTGTGAGAATTGTGACAGACAGAAGGTTCCTTGAAAGCTAAATACCTTATCATAAGATATGGGACTGCATATATTCTGTGCTTCCTTGTCTGTTATTAGGGCTGTCAACGGGCCGAGCTGCTCGGGCTCGGCTAGGGCCCGGCTCGGTAAAAGCCCGGCTCGAGCTCGGCTCGTTAGTCAAACGAGCTCGAGCCCGAGCCCAAAATGAGGCCCGTTTAAATTCGAGCCCGAGCAGCTCACGAGCCCAAACGAGCCCAAATTAGGGTTCAGTCCAAGTACTAATTTAATTGGGTCCCAATTAAATTTGGACTCAACCCAATTAAATTTTATTTGGCTTAATCAATTTAAATCCCATTCTGATTGAACCCAGTTGGATTTAGATCAGACCCAACCCGGACTAACCCAAATTCATTTAATTTCTTTAAATCGAATTAGATTGGTTCGGATTCCGACTCAACCCGTTAACCGAACCAACCCGTTAATCAAACAAATCCGTTAATCTATTTAAATTCCCTTTCTTCTCGGTTTCTCCAGAATATTCCCAACCGGCCAACCCTACCTCCACCGCTCCATGGCTCCATGCCCACCCACAACTCCGTTCTCCTCGCCCCCAAGCCCGAAGCTGATGCCCCCCTCCCCGCCCTCTCCTCCTCCGACGACGAGGACGACGACGTCGTACGCCCAAATCTCGATCCCATCTCTCCAAGGACGAGGACGACGACGCCGCCCTCCCCTCCACCTCTGCACCCGCCTCTGGTACCCTTCGTCCCTTCCTACACCTCCTCATCTCCCTTCTCCGCCCCCGATGCCGCCGCCCCGGCGGGGGAGGCAACAAGCGAGCCGGCTGAACCCTCCTATATTGAGGGGATAGGGCTGTCAACGGGCCGAGCTCCTCATTGAAAAGGGGAAGGCCCGTCAACGCCCTTCCTACACCTCCTCATCTCCCTTCTCCTCCCCCGTGGCCGAGCTTGCGGCGCCCACGGCTGTGCCCGTGGCCGATGCCCGTGCCGGCGGTGCTTGCGGCCGCCCTCTTCTTTCTTCTCTTCTTCTTTTTTTCTTTCTTTCTTTCTTTCTTTCTTTCCTCTCCTCCGACGAACCGTTGATGGGGATGGGGATGGGGATGGGGCAGGCTCCGGCTGGGATGGGGATGGGGCGGGCTCGGGCAAACGAGCCTTATGAGCTCAAGCCCGAGCCCGGCTGTGCCAAGCGAGCCCGAGCCTGAGCCCAATACAGGGCTCGGTACCGAGCCCGAGCCCGAGCCCGAGCCTGAATTTTTATGGAACGAGCCGAGCTGAGCCCACAGAGGCTCGGGCTCGGCTCGTTAACAACCCTATCTGTTATACTAAAGTAGCCATGGTGATACTAACCAACATGCCAATTAGCAAGCTTTTTTATCCATAATATCTTAAAGTTATTAAGCAAATTATGAAGTATTAAAAAATTTGAGGACATCTGATTGTCATCTTCAAGTAACACTTTTGAATTGAAACCATATTCTGTGCCAAGGCAACTTTGGTCAAAAGGGGGGGCAGTCATGAACCTAGAATTCCAGATGGTGTCTGCCGGACACATACCTTGCTGTTGATGTATTTTGGGCTCCTGCATCGTGGGTGAAGCATTCTCAAGTTTTGAGCATTTTCCTTGATTTTAGAGAGGGTCTAGACATAAGGGGAGGATGGCAATATTTGACATGGGAAATTAGTTCATCCACGAACCACAATTTCTAAGCCATAGTCAATCTCAACGGCACCTGCTTGATTATGAAAAATGTTGTCAAAGTCAATTCTTTTCCAGGAGGTTATGAAGTAATTAAGGTCTCTTTGCTTTCTTACCAGGAAAGTAGTAAGATTATGATGTATTAAATATATGATGCTCCATTTGGTAAATAGATATGCAGACGAAGCTTACATAAAATAGATTTTCAAGTTGCAATGCATAGCCTATTGTTACATTTGTGAGTACTCACTTTTTCCAACTGAGGATCCCATTATTTCCACCGTCTGAGTTTCACTATTTTTTGTTTTTCCGGGTTCAAAGAGCAAAATAAACAGTCAATTAAGTCATTTAATATCTGTTCTGACATGCAATAGATATAGATTTAGTAGATCAACTAGTTGCCATTAAATATGGTTCAGTATGACTGTATCAACAGTATTTGTTTGTAGTTTGTACGAAGCATCTCAATAATATTACAGAAGAGGACGTGGCTGAAAATTTACTGCATGTTGACTTCTATTCCTCGCTATTGTGATCTTTTACCATCAATTCTAGTAACCTTATCTAAGTTGGATGGACGTCTTTTTTTTTGACCATGACTTGTACTAGCGAATATTATTATTTGTACATTGCGTGTATTCCATTAAAAAAACCAGTTTAGAACAGTGATGACTGGTTTACAGGAACTATTTATTTGACCAAAATATTACTGAAAACTGTTGTGTGATCATTTCAGTCTTTAGCGTTTTGGCTTCGAAGAACACTGTGATAAGGAGATTTAACTTAATGTATCAGTTTTGATGTGTATTGTTTTATTTTGGCGCAGAATACTATAACAAAAAATAAACTGGCGAGTGATAATGTATGAGAGTGTCCAAGGAAAAAGGGGGGCAATATGTAATATCTTGCTAATAATTTTGTGTGTTTGTCATGGAAGTTGTCATGCTGTAAGGTGATACAAGTTGAGGACTGCCTTCTAGCTGTGGAAATGGTGACAGAAAGAAGGGTTCCTTGAAAGCTAAATGCCTTGTTATAAGAACTGAGCCTGTAAGAACTGAGCCTGCACTTTCAAAGACAGTGTTGCACGTATTATGTCCTTCCGTGCCTGTTATACTAAAGTAGCCCTGGCGATACTAACCAGCTTGCCAGCCAGCAAGCTTTTTTATCCATAATTTCTTTTAAGCTATTAAGCAAATGACGAAGCATTAAAAAATCGAGGATGATTGTTGTTGTCGTCATGTAACCCTTTTGAATTGATACCATATTCCTTGCCAAGGCAACTTTGGGCAAGAAGGTGATCTGTCGTGAACCTAGAATTCCAGATGGTGGCTATGGAGACATACCTTGTTGTTGATGTATGGAGAGGATCTAGACATAGAGGGAGGACGGCAATATATGAGATGGGCAACTAATTCATCCATGAAGCTTCAATTGTAAGCCAGAGTCAATGTGAATGACAACCACTTAATTATGATGTATTAAAGGTATGATGCTCCATTTGGTAAATGGATATGGAGAAGGAGCTTGTAGAAAATAGGTTTTAGGGAAGGACAGAAAGATTTGTAATGCCCAAAATGATTGTCACAGTGTTTGTCGTCATGTGCTTAGCTTGTTCTTTGAGATCATGAATTCTTTTTTTTTTTTTGTCAAAACGGCAAATTATATAGCTCTAAAGTGAGTACATCTTGTCAAATCACGAGAAAGTAAAGAGTATAAAGAGGAAGGAATATCTTTCATAGATGTTCCAAGAAACTTTTTGGAGTGCCGGGCGACGAAGGAGGCGATCCAGTCTGCTGTCATGTTCGTCTTCCGAAATATGTGTATTGCCTGGAAGCCTCCCAACTCCTGGGCCAGTCTCCGAGTATCTCTAATAAGAGGATGGCCATCAGCATATCTATCTATACCTCGAATCTAGTCAATCACCACCGAGGAATCCTTCTTAAGAAGCACCCACTCGGCACCGAGGACTCTCTTCGCAAATGATAATCCTTCCCATGCTGTCCGAAGTTCTGTCCCTACAATCGTAAGTCCTAGCGTGCGCTGACCCCCGGCTGTCACCAGCCTGCCTCAGAAATCTCTGATCACAAATGCAACACCTCCAGTAGTACCATCCACGACATACTTCCGTCGAAATTCACTTTGAGATGACCAAGGGGTAGGGGCACCCAAGAAACGAGGGCGAACCTAGGCGCTATGACAGCAGATGAAGTGCCCCAGATGTCCCTGGCCATCCCAACAGTGAACAATGCTGAGGCTGCAATAACCTCCCCGGACTGTGATATAGCTCTATGAACTACCATCCTCGGTGAGAGCCTCCTACCCTCAAATATACCAGCATTCCTGTCCAACCAAATATGGTAAGCCAGATATGCTCTGAGGATGCCCTCCTCCCAAGACCTGGGGCTCCGAATGGAGGCTCTCAATAAAATAATCAGAGCCTGTGCTGACTCCACCGACTGGGGCAAGGGGACCGGTGAACTGCTCCAAATCTCTCTCGCCCTTGGGCACTGCACTAGAACATGGTCGATAGTCTCCTCCATCTCCGTGCACACCACACAGTACTGCGCAACTCTCACTCCTCGTCGGGATAGCAGACTCCTGGTCGGTAGGCAGCTCCATGCCGCCTTCCAGATGAATAGCACTACATGCGGATGAATCCGCATCCTCTAAATCCATCCTCCTTCAATCTGCCGGCCAGACTGGGAAGATCTCTAGCTCGTACCCGTGTCCGTCCCGATGGCCTTCACACTAGCCTGTCAGATTTTCCTCGCGATGGAACCGGAAGTGCTAGAACCAACTCTGTCAGCTGCTCTCCGAATGCCTCACGAATCAGCCCCTCCCTCCACTGACACCCAACAGGGTCCAATAGATCGCATACTCTGTATCCATCCAATCTCGCCGAGTCCACCACGGTCGGCAGACAACTGATCGGCTGCTTACTCACCCAACTGTTTGCCAGGACATCGATCGATCGTCCGTCCCCGATATACCATCTGATCTCCAGAAGCACCTGCATGGCCCTAGCGCACATCTCCCTCCACACCGGCGAATGGTGCCGTGCGCCCTCGGGAGCAAAGCCCCATACTTGGCCCTCATCAGTGAGGACCACAGACTATCAGGCTCTAGCATAAATCTAGCTACATGACGCGCCGCTAGAGCCTCTCGCCTCACCACCAAAGACTGCACTCCCAATCCACCAACCCTGGTCGGCTGGCACACGACCTCCCATGTCACCAGGTGGATACCGCCTCTACCACTACTCCCTCCCCAGATGAAGTTCTTGAAGAACTGCTCAATAGTCCTCAAAACCTCCACTGAAATAAGAGAGTTGGAGAGAAAGTAAGTCGGAATCGACGAGAGTACTGACCGAACTAGGATGATCCTCCCCATCATCGAGAGTGTGTGCCTCTGCCATCCCTCCAGTCTATGTCTGATGCTGAGCTCCAGAGAAGTACAGTCCCTCCTACGTAGCCGCTGACCTGAGAGCAGAATCCCCATATATATCAGTGGATCCACTTGCTCACCCACCTCTAGAATCTCCAAAATAGAATTCTTGACTTGTACCCTAGTCTTCGGGCTGAAACATATCGCTGATTTGGACAGATTGACACACTGCTCGGATACTGCACAATAGTCTCGTAAAATCCTGCAGATAACCTGTGCGGCCCGTCGAGTCGACCGAGACAACAATAAACAGTCATCAGCGAAAAGCATGTGAGAGATCAGCACTATCCCCTCCACCGGCCTATAAGCCTCTAACTCCTGTATAGTCGCAGTATGTCTAAGAGCTCTAGAGAGTGCATCCGCACAGATAATGAAAAGTAAGGGAGAGAGAGGACAACCCTGGCGCAAACCTCCAGTAGACTCAAAGAAACGGAAAGAAGTACCATTCATCAAGATGGCAAAAGAAGGATGCCGTACACAACCCATCACCCAGCTGATCCATATCTCAAAAAATCTAAACCCCTGCAAAGACTGCCTCACAAAATCCCATCTTATCCTATCATACGCCCGCTCCATGTCAAGCTTGATCCCCATCAAGCTCCTCCTCATTGGCGCCCTACGAAGATCAAACATGAACTCCTGGGCAACGAGCACATTATCTGTAATGCTCCGTCCTCCCCAAAAAGCCTCCTGCTCCGGACTGATCAACCTCGGGAGAATGTCCCTCAACCTAACAGCATGTATCTTCGTCGTAGCCTTGTACAAAGTCGAGCACAGGCTAATCGGCTGGAAATGTCCCGGCTCAGTCGCATCTTGTCGTTTCGGTATCAAAGTGATAAATGTCCTCTGCCAATCCCTTGACATAGTAGATGTACTAAAATACTGCTGTATGGCCTCCGCCACCTCCTATCCCACAATCGACCAATACCTCCTGAAGAACATTGAAGGAAAACCATCCGGCCCATGGGCCTTTGTCCCCTTCCGGGGACCAGACTGTCTCCCTAACCTCCCTCTCCGAAACCGGCCGGATCAGTGCTGCGGACTCCTCCTCCAACACCCGAGTCTGAGGCATCGGGATGTCCACTGAACTCCCCTCCTCTATCTGCTCTGTCCATCTAGCTCTGAAGAAACTCTCCACAATCCTCCTGATCATGTCTGGGTCCTCCATCATCTGCCCATCCTCACATCTGGCTTTGATCCTGTTCTGATGCCTCCTAATCACTGTCGCCTGATGAAAGAATCTGGTGTTCCGATCTCCTTCCAAAATCCACTGAACCCTTGACTTCTATCTCCAAAAAATCTCCTGCTGTCTAAGGAGCGAATCATGTAGTGCTAGGTGTGATCTAAGCTCCCCCGACTCCTCCGATAAGCCTCCACTTTGGACCTCCTGAGACTGTAATCTGGTGATGGCCTCCTCCAAGCCCTCCATCCTCCTAAAAATATTCCCCACCTTCTCACGGTTCCACCTTCTCAACCGTCTAGAAGTCAACTCCAACCTGTGGGACACACGGTGCATGGCATCCCCCCTAATTGGCATGCTCCAGGCCTTCTTGACCATCTCCCAGGACCGTGGGTAACAAAGCCAAATCTTCTCAAATCTAAAAGGAGGGCAAACAGAAAAAAGTGCCTCGGTACTCACCAATAATGGACAATGGTCCGACGCAATTCTAGGCAAGTGTCTGACATGGTAATCTAGAAAGTGCTGAACCCATCCTGCCGTGGCGCAAACTCTGTCAAGTCTCTCCCAAACTCGGGCCTGCCCCTGCTGATTATTACACCAAGTGAACCGCGGGCCTGAATAGCCCAAATCAACCAATCCATTCGAATCAAGAAAATCCCGGAACTCCTTAATTTTACTTTTAAAGGTAAAAGGATGGCCACCCATCTTCTCCTGGGGGTCGGTAATGCAATTGAAGTCCCCTGCTACTAACATCGGATGGCCCTGACTAATCAATTGGGATGCCTCCTCCCACAAAATCCTCCTCTCCCTGTAGTCTGTACTAGCATACACAGCTGTGAGGACCCATGGGTTTCCATTACCTTCCGAAATAACCAAAACTGTCTCTTGAGTGCAAACATTAAAAATGTCAATTCTACAATTACTCTGAGCCCAAGTGACAATGATCCATCCCGATAGTCCCTGAGATTCCACTGCATAAAATCCCCACGACCTCGGTACCGCCCTCCTTGCCTTCTCTAGACTACCTCCAGATAATCGAGTCTCTAATAATACACAAATATCCGAATTATGTAGAGTCACCAACCTGCGAAAAGCCGGGGCAAAGTAAGGTTTTTTCGCACCATGGCAATTCAAAAAAAGCACCTTCATAAATCACTAGATGGATCGGCACAGCCCAACTCCCGGGGACCACACCTACAAGAATCCTCCAAACTCAACCCACTGTCAGTCACCCCACCATTGGCCTTTACTCCCTTCACTGAAGCCAGCAATTGGAGCATGATATGGTTGTATAATCCTTCACTGTTTGTCTGTGCCAAATGGCACGCTGAGGCTACAGGATCCTCCCCCACAGCCCCTGGTTCAGCCTGCTGCACTCCATCACCCATGGCAATGTCGGTTCCCTTGGTGAGCAACACTTCCCCGGCCATTGGCTTGATATTGTGGGTCTGTGCCAAATGGCACGGCTCACCCGTCTCAGCAGAACTCGGATCAACAAGAGGAGGAAAGTGCTGGCTGGCACCGTCGCTCGTGGCCGCCCCACCTTCGCCCCTGACTTCCGACGTCGATGCCGCAACCCCCAGATCCGACAAGGAAGCCACCGCCGAGGCCACCCGGTTGAGCCGATCCGTGCCATGACCTCTCAACCCCCCGGGAAAAGGTGGTTGGCCTCTACTCACCACGTCTGCCCGAGGCAGCCGACCACGCAACGTTGATAAGGGCGGAGGGGAGCTTTTGCTCCTCCGACGAATGCTGCCCACCAGCCTCCTCGGCATCCCCGATGCCACCGAAAGACCCAAACCCGCCTCCGTCGAGCTGAGCCCCAATGGTCGCTTGGATGGGCTTCTCGACCTCTTCCGTGGGCTAAGGCCCGGACCAGCCATGCGCCCAGCAACGACAGGATTGGGCCCCCCTCAGCCCGGCCCGAACTTGGATTGAACCCACCCAAATCCGGCCTGGTGCTCGACTCGGCGCCTAACTCGATGCCAGCACCTTCCTCACTTGTTGCTATCGGGAAAGTCACCTTCCTCACTTTTTAGAGGAAATGCTAGTCCATTGAATTTCTTTTGTTGAGTTCCTTTCCTTGGCTCTCAGTTGTGAAATAGCTAAAAAGTTTTATACTGCCCATTGTCCAATGCTATAAAGGGACTTTATAAAAAAATTATTTAATTCTTAGTTTATTGAACTTGACAAGTGAGGATATAAGATAGTAAAAAATGGTGTCTTCTTAGTTGAACCTCCTTTAGATTTCCTGGCTAATTCGGTGATACAGAGTTAACACGAGTTTAAAATTCATTGTCACCATTGATAGAAAAAACAAAATAGATGGAAGATGGATTTATAGACAGCTGATTGTGAGCTTTCATGGACAATGAAAATTGAAATTGGTGTTAAGTCTTATTGTGAGTTATAAATAGGCCTATGTATTTGTTACTATTTTCTGTATTTTATTTAGTCGCATGAGTATGAGCCGACTTTTGGTCTGAGGGGTCGACACCTAGTTTTGGGGAGTCAACCTCTTGGAGTAAGCGGAAGCTTTGAGTCGACTCAAAAATGAGTAGAAGTCAACTGGAGGTTCTGTAGGATCAGGAGGAGTCAGACTCATAAAAAATGATGGGTCGACCCGCCACTTAGGAGTTGACTTGAAGATTATGCTAAGTCGACCCCTGTGTCGAAGCCGGGTTTATACGTGAGTCATTCCTATTCCATTTCACTTTAATTCCTCTTTCCTCTCACTCAAAGCTTTCTCCTACTCTCCTCTATTCCAAAATCACCCATTTGAAGCCGTAGAATTCGACTTGAAGATTATGCCAAGTCGACCCCTGTGTCGAAGCCGGGTTTATACGTGAGTCATCCCTAATCCATTTCACTTTAATTCCTCTTCCCTCTCACTCGAAGCTTTCTCCTACTCTCCTCTATTCCAAAATCACCCATTTGAAGCCGTAGAATTCCTCTCCTTTGGGTCAATTTGTTCTCTCATGGCCCTATGAAATCAACTTACCTAGCAGATGAAGCGAACAAAGACCTTAGTTCCATCAGAATGGTGAACAAAAGTGAGGTTGGACTGCATTCCTCCACTAGTTGAAGAGCATATTCCATCTCCTTTTCAAACAATTCCTAGTAAGGTACTACTCTTTGCTAGAATAGTTACCACCGATAGGAAGGTGTACTTCAATTTCTTGGACCGAGAGGGTTTCTCTATTAGGAGGAAGTTGCAGAAGATGGGATGGAAGTTTGTTTGTTCTTGGATGTCTCTATTAACCCCAACCTAGTTAGGAAATTCTATGGGAATGTGAAGTTTGGGGTAGGAAGCTTGGAGTCCATGGTCAAAGGGAGGCCTTTTGGAATGCCGACTAACGAATCCTCTGAAGATGGATTAGACAAGTGAAGGATTCGTCTTGAACACATTTTGGGATGAGAGAAAATTGTTGAGTTGGAGGAAGTTAGTGCCAATCAATTATCTGTAGAGATGAGGCTCCTCCACCACATGATCAGTAGAATATTTTTTCTTAAGATGGGAAGATTTGATTTTATTTCTAAGAGAGATATCGTGGTGATGTTTCATGTGCTCACGGAGTATCTCCTAAATTTGCCTGCATTTATGTTTCGCTAGATGCACGAGGCAATGAGAAGGTTGAAGGTATCCCTACCTTATGACATGATCTTGACCTTAGTGTTTAGGGAATATAGTGTTGAGCTCGAGAGAAAAATCTCGAGATTACTGTTGTAAAAGTGACACTAACAATGACCGCTTCCTACATCGGATGTGATACAATAAGATCGACAGTCATTGGACGCATCATGGTGGAGGTGGCAGGCATGATGAGCTTAGAAGAGATGAGCACTGTCACCTAGAGGTCAGGCCCAGTGAGTCTGTTGAGGATATCGACCTGACTGCCCCTACTGAGATGCCTTTTATAGTATCGAAGATTCTTGTGGAGCATGGAGTTGGAGATTTTTCTGCATCCTTTAACTTTCAACCTTCACAGCTAGTGAGCAACTCGAGTCACATCGTCAGATTGGACGAGGATTAGATGAGATCTATAGTGGAAAAGGTGATTGCTATATTGATAGCATCTGGAGTCTTTAGGCAAGGGAAGCTGAGGGCACCTGTGTCTTCTCAAGGTGCACTACCTATTGTCAATGACTAGAGCCTGATGTTTCTACTCTGACTCAGATGGTGGTGAACTTGAGGCATGACATCTTAGATATTCATCCCTTAGTGAGTAGCTAGCTCAAGAGGGCTGTTGATGTCAAGAGTGAGACGAGATTTGTGCGGACCTCTATCCAGGTTGACATGACGAAATCCACTATTGAGGCGCAGAGGCTGGGGAACGAGGTTCATAGTATGATCAGGGAGGCTTGGGATGAGTCAAGGAGATTGACCGTGTCTATCACTACATCAGCTTCTACTATCGTCCAGGTTCTTGGGCTATTCACTCAGGAGGTGAGAGCCACTTGACCCTTTCATCTCTTTTTCTGTTCAACCTGGACCCTCTAGACCATCGGCCTCTAAATCTTGGAATCCACCATTCACTGTCCCTATCGAAGCTTATCTTCTTCTTTATCCTCTTCTTTTGATTAGTCACCTAAGAAATCTCTATCCTCGTTTTGTATACTCTTAGGATTTTCAGAATGAAAACTTATCGTATGAACTTTTAAAGCAAAATACAATGAAGTTACCTTTTTGGATATATTCATAGAATGACGCAAGATGTTTACATATGTTGTTATGTATTGCCCTATCTATTGTGTTGTCTTTATGTTCTTTTGCTCATATGGTTCTCCTCATGTATTTTGAAAATATGGAAAGTTTCATGTATGAATTTATTCCATCAAGTTTATGACTTTATCTTAGGCCCTGTTTGGGGGAGCTGTTAGTAGTAGAGCTTTTAGAAGTAGAGTTGTTGGAAGTAGAGCTGTCTGAAGCAGAGCGTTTATAAAAAGTTGTTTGCTGTTTGGTAATTACATTTCTAAAGTGCTGTGGCACTTTAACATGTATTTGGTAAACAAATTGAGAAAATACTTTTGTGTACCAAAATGACCATAAAGGACATTGCCAGTATTATACAACAGAGCATAATAAAATATAATACGTATTAATACATAAATATATGATATAATATAATATTAATGTAATATAATATAATATTATTATAATATAGTACTATAACATTATGTATTATAGAATAATAATTTAATATAATATTAAATTATTTAACATAACATATCAATGTATTATGATATAATGTAATATAATATTATATTTATAGTATAATACAGTAATAAATATATAAAATATTATAATTATTAGTGTAAATTAATTTTTCATCCTTCTAATGATCATTTATCTCTCTAACAAGATTTCTAGCTATGTGATAAAATTAGTTAAATAATTACTAATATTTTTATTTATTTATTTATTTATTTAGAAAAGATTATTTGCCACTCACTCATTATTTTTTTTTTATTATTTTATTTATTTATTTATTTATTTATTTATTATTTTATTTCATTGAAATATAGAAGGATCCTCGGCCATGGGTGGTGGCCGGCATGGTGGCTGCCACCGTGGGCAGCCACGAGCTCCCAAAACAAAAAAAAAGAAAAAAAAGAGAAGAGGAAGAAGGAACAGAGGCGGCGACGTTGAGAGGAAGAAGAAGATAGAGAGGGAGAGGGAGAGGATGGGTGAGAGAGGAAGAGGTGGGATGAGGGTTTTGGGGAAAAAAAGTGAGATTTAAATGTGGGTATTTTGGTCCAAAAAACAGCTTTTCAACAAAGCTGAAAACAACATTTTCGAGAAGCTCCAAATTGGAGCTTCTCCCCAAAAGCTGTTTTCAGCTTTCCACAAAAGCTGAAACAGCTTTTCGAAAATTTTATCAAACATCATTTTTTATCTAAAAGTACTTTTGGAGGGCTAGAAAGTGCTTTTTGGCCCTCCAAAAGCTCCCCCAAACAGGGCCTTAGTGATGTGCGGTGAAATTCTTTTATACTAGTTCAACAGAAAATGTAATGCAATGAAATTATCTATGTTGTGTATATGCCTCCTTGCATGATGATTACTTTCAAGTTCTTACCTTCCATCATCATCTCTTTTTGATTATGACAAAAAGGGGAAGATCAAGTATGGTAGTAAAGAAGAATTTTAAAAAGGGGGAGAATTAAACTTTTATAAAAAGGGAGAATTGTGGTAGTAAGAGATAATCAAACTTTTAAAAGAGAATTCACGCAACTGAACTTTTATAAAAAGGGAGAATTAGAGTAATAAGAGATAATCAAATTTTTAAAAGAGAATTCACACTATTTCTGCATGATTCAAGCACTATTTTTTTGTATGATTCAGTAATTAAGACTAGTAGTGAATTGTATAGATCAACTTAGTATCAAAAAGGATGTTATTCTCTCCTATACTATTTTTTTTATACTCCAAAGTTTTGTCACCATAAAAAGAGAAAAGATTGTTGACCTAAAAGGTTTGATTTTGATAATACAAAATGTTTGAGTAAAAGTTAGCTAATCACTTACTTGGACTGTACAAGAATGCTCATAAAAAACCAAGAAGATATCAATCCATCACTCTCAATGTGGAAGAATCAAACTCAAATTTATAAAGCTCTGTATAAGAGGAGTCAACCTTGGGACACTACGAGCTGACTTCTGAATGTCCACAGGAAAAAATAGAAGACTCCAACTTTGGGCAATTTCAAGAGTTGATCCTAGAAAAATCACAAGTCAACTCTGGCACACTAACAAAGACTGGCACACTTTCATAAATCGACCCTTGTATAAGATGAATCGACCTAGAACATCTCAAATAAAAGGCAGAGAGTCAAAATTAGTATGCTAGCAAGCTGAACTATGAAGATCACGAGCCAACTCCTATTAAATAAAAGTTGACCTCAGAATGGCCACAAACGAGAAACAGAAAGAAGCCAAAATTAGTATATTAACGAGTTGACCCCAAAGAATAGAAGAGTCGATTCCGCAATGACCGCAAGCGAAAGATAGAGCATAGTAAAAATAAGAGCTATCTCGAGTTAACCCCTCAAGATCACAACTTGATCCCTAAAGAAGTTGAGTTGATCTGCCTGTATCTGACAATAGTAAATGCTAGTTTTTATGTGATCAGAACATCCATTTTTGCCTCAAAATGGCTCTTTCAACCTATCGAATAGCTAGAAATGTCTTCCATCCACTTTTTGAAGATATAAATGCATGGGAACACCTAAGGAAAATAAGGAGAACAACAAAAAGTAAAAGAGAAGTGATAAAAGAGAGAAGAAAGGAGTTGATATTCAAGTGCATTGACTGTGAACTTAAAGATCACATCTTCCACTATAAAAGAGAGTTGGTATAGAGCATTCAAGTCTATTCAAGGCTAACCAATTGCTTCTAGGAGCTCCATGAATTGCTTATTCATTTTTCTGGGGAGCTCTACTTTGTTCTGTTATAATTTATTATACTTTGTTGTAAAAAGTTTTAGGGATTGAAACTTGGAGAAAAGTCCACCCAAACCATGGATTGGATTGTATTAAGCCTAGGAAAGGCTTGGTGGTGGTTTTGGTTAATTTCTAATGAAAAGTAATTAGGTTGTTTGTGAGACTGGTCAAAATAATTGTACTGTAATCTTGGAGAGATTATATTAAAAATTCACAAAAATGGTGTCTTGGGGAGTAGATGTAGATGTAGGATTGGCACCAAACCATTATTTGCTCCTTTTTACTGCATAAATGGTATAAGAAAAATACTACTATAAGTATAAAACTATCTAGTGTAATGCAAGGGGTCTAAACTTGTCATTGTTATTAGGATGGCCAGAACAATTTTACAAATGTCAAGAATATGAGGTGTTAGCTATTGCTTTAGCTATCAAAGGAACCAAGGCTTGTGGAAAAACGTGAGGTTATCCTTACTAGGATATTTGTTTTTGGGTAAATACTAGGATGTGTTTTAAGGCTTCCCTTCTCTTATCGTGTAGCCAAGAAAGAGTGGATGCATAAGGCTTCTATGTTCATATCCCTTGTGATATAGTGGTTATTAAAAGGAAATTCCATGTAGGTTATCTATTTGTCAAGGTTTCAAGCTCTTTTGATGTTGGGAATGCTTATTTGGTAGTTCTTCTCTTTAAAATACAGTTAAGTAAGAACTTTTAAGGCTTAAGGGCAACTGGTGACAATTAATCTATATCTTGTATTTTTTGACTAAACCTAATATGTATTTTTCAGAATAACATAAGAGACCTTACAGAAAAGATTAACCACTCCAAATAACAAGAACAAGCTATTTTTGGTGGCGGTCTTCATCTCTCTCTCTTCATTTTCCTTTTTCGTTTTTTTTTCTTTTGTACTAAGGCTCGATCTCCATGAATCTTTTCCCCTCCACCATTCTGTGTCTCACCTTCCATTATGTTTTCGAGATACCCAAAAAGATGAAATGTGTCGCGCCCCCGATCTGAGATCGCGAGCCCAGGGTTGCGGCAACTGCCGCACACTCATAGAAAACTCTCCCTACATGTATGCAAGATATCTCATCATGATATCAAAATCGAGCAGTAAAATAATTTAACTAATAATATGCAAACTTTATTTCATTTACTAACTCAACTTACAATATCTCACAATTCTAACATTAATCCAAGATAAAACATCAATTTAAGGAACTCTAATCTAAGATAACTTATGCCACAGTTATTCTAGTCGGTCTGCTATATTGAAAACCTCGGTAGACTAGTTTTCTGAATCTGTAAAAAAATAAAAAATCGTATAATGAGCTAAACAACCCAACAAGAAATGAACACTTTAGCTAGATAAATCAAGCAATCAAATAGATAATTATATGCAGAAAATAAACATACATGCAATACTATTATACGAATCAAATCTTTCTTAAAATATTAGATTTCTATTCGTGGAATCATTTTTTTTCAAATATTCATTTCATCTTATCAATCGTAGGCTATAACACCGACTAATTATTTTGCGATAAGCTGTACATCATCTTGAAGTAAAGTTCTTTAGGATCACTGGTTTGCTGGTGGTATGTCACAATCATCTTGGACACGACCTTTAAGATAAGTCATGTGCCAACGTATTAGCCCCTATTAGCGGGTTCCTCAACATAGCTAGGTTGAAATTCAATTAGTTCTAAATTTTATATTTCAGTTCAAGATTCATGCGGTGTCAAAATTAATCAATCATGTCCATAATAAGATTATATATCATTATAATATTTCAAAATAATATTTTTTATAATAATATACTATCCATCAAATTAATGCATCATGAATAATACCACTCAAAATTTATGAATATAATATTTTAATAATTCTTGATAAATTTAGAAAAAATGATACATTACTTATGCTAAATTTAATTTTTCTCAAAATCTAAATATCGTTTATAAATTAATTTTTTTCAAATCATCTAATTCAACTCAACAATCAAGAACTATGACCACATCATCTGGTGGCAAGGTCATAACACCGACTAATATTCTTGCAGTGAGTTGCACATGAACTTGCAACAAAGTCTTTCAAGACCACTGGTCTGCCGGAAGTATGTTGTTGCCCAAGGAGACAACCTAAGAGGGGGAGTGAATTGGGTTTTAATTAATTATTGACCAATTAAAAATAAGGTGAGTGATTAACTAAATCTATTGCAAGTGAATTAGTTAGATCACTAGATGCAATGAGTGAAGAGAGAGAAAGAGACACGGTCCAATACAAACACAGAAAAATTTATAGTGGTTCGGAGCCAACTCTTGCTCCTACGTCCACTCCCCAAGCCGCACTTGGGAGTTCACTATAATCCTTAGGATTACAACCGGTTGTTTTGCAAGCTCACAACCTAACTTGTTGTTTTCATGAGGTCACAACGAACTCGGTCAGTTTTGACAGGCTCACCGACAAGAACCACTCAATTGTTTTTCCGGGTTCACAATCAAACCCAGTTGGTTTTTTCCGGTTCACCAACCACAACCTTACACCGTTGGTTTCATCTTTGGCTCACCAACAAACCTTACAACCCTTGATTCAATCCCCTGATTGAATCAAGTACAAACACAAGAGTTTAAAGTTCACAAGGAAAGCTTCTAAAAAGCAAATATGAAACAATATAAACGAGATTGAGTTAGAAGCCCTCAAACAGATTTGAGATGAGAAAGTGGGGCCTTCTCGATTTCGGAGTCTCCTCTTGAATGAGCCGAAGGATGTAAAACAGTAGGTAGAGCTTTGAATGCGAAAGAATCTTTTTTGGTCTGAGTTGAATGCACTTCTCCCTTCTTTTGCTTGGATTCACTCTACGGAAGCTCTTGGTGGTTGAAAACTTTAATGCTCAAATGGAATAACTCTCTTGTTGTCTACTACTGTTCACTCTAGCTATTTAAATGATTCCCTTCGAAAAATAGCCGTTAGAGAGTGATTTGGAGCCATTCTGACCCGTCTGCACAATCTGACAATGTATCTATTGGGATTGGAATCGACTCACGCGATTTGGAGTCGACTCGTCTGTTACTGGAGACGACTCGTCAACTGTTCCAGATTTGAATTAAAGTGCATGCCTCGTCCTGGGTCGACTCGGACCAAACTGGAGTCGACTCGCCAACAGCTGGAGACGACTCAGGCACTTAGGGGTCGGCTCGTTCTCAGGGTTCCAGAAATCCAACTTTCTGTTTTTCTTCCTCGAGTCGACTCGGCTGTCTTGAGAGGCGACTCGAGATCTTCGGAAGACGTCTCGTTCTCAGAGACCGAAAAATTGATTCTCTGTCTTTTGAACTGATCTTGTTGCCCAAGAAGACAACCCAAGAGGGGGGGGGGGGTGAATTGGGTTGTAAGTAATAATTGCTAATTAAAACTTAATGAGTAACTAATTAAACTTTATTGCAAGTGGATTAATTAGTTTACTATATGCGGTGGATGAAGGGAATGGGAGAGACAATTAAACAATCACAAACACAAGAGATTTTATAGTGGTTCGGAGCTAACCCTTGCGCCTACGTCCACTCCCCAAGCTTCACTTGGGAGTTCACTATAATCCGTCGGATTACAGCCGGTTGTTTTACAAGCTCACAACCCAACTTGTTGTTTTACGAGATCACAACGAACTCGGTCGGTTTTCACAGGCTCACCGACTAGAACCACCCGATTGTTTTTCCGGAATCACAATCGAACCCTTACACCGTTGGTTTTAACCTCGGCTCACCAACAAACCTCAACAACCTTGATTCAATCTCCTGATTGAATCAAGTAACAAGAAAACAGTTTGTAAAGAGTACAGAAAAAGCTTCTTAACAAGCAAATATGAACAATATAAATAATGCAGAGTTAGAAGCCCTCAAACAGATTTTGGAAGAGGAAGAAAGGGCTTCTCGAACTCTGAGTCTCCTCTTTGAATGCACTGATGATCTGATGTCAGAGGAGAGCCTTGAATGCGAGGAAGACGTTTGGAGGATGGACTTCAATGCACTTCTTCCTTCTTTCTCTTGTCTTAACTCTTGAGAGGCTTTGGTAGGTGGAAATCCCTTTTGCTTTGAATGGAGTCTCTCTTTCTTACTCTATTACTGTTCACTCTGGCTATTTAAGCAATCCCCATCGAAAACTAGCCGTTAGACACCTTTTTATGGCCGTTCTGCACAATCTGCAACTCCTGACACAGTGTCCGTTGGGATCGGAGTCGACTCGCTCGATCTGGAGTCGACTCGGCTGTTGCTGGAGTCGACTCATGCTTTACTGGAGACGACTCACCCACTGTTCAAAATTTGAAATAAAGTGCTGTCCTGTTCTGAAGTCGACTCGGCCAAACCTGGAGTCGACTCGCCAATGTCCGGAGATGACTCTTCCTTCTGGAGACGACTCGTTTTTCAGGAATCTAAAGATCTTTCTTTCGGGTTTACTTCCTCGAGTCGACTCGGATTCTCTTGGAGTCGACTCGGCTCTTAGAGCCAGAAAAACTGGTCTTCTGTCTTTGGAGTTGAATTGCCTCGGAGTCGACTCGCACTTTGCTAGAGTCGACTCGGCTCTCAGACACCGAAGTTGGCTCTCTGACTTTTAGTCTTGCATTCCTTTGAGAGTCGACTCTTACTTCTTTAGGAGTCGACTCGCCAACCGTCGGAGTCGACTCGAGTTCTTCTGGAGTCGACTCGGCTCTCAGAGTCCAAAACAACTTCTCTGTCTTTCTGTCTGTTACTCCTTGGAGTCGACTTGCACTTTGCTGGAGTCGACTCGGCAAGCATCGGAGTCGACTCGAATTCTTCAGGAGTCGACTCGTAATGTGCCGGAGTCGACTCGAGCCTGTGCCAGAACGTCTGAAACACTTGGAGTCGACTCGAAAGCTTCCGGAGTCGACTCGAGTTCCAGACTTTGGTTCAAACTGAGTTCCATACTTAGCCAAAATGTATTGAACCAAAGCTAGAGACAATTAAACATACATTCACATATATTTGGCTGAAACACTAGATTGAATTCATTAGTATAACATAAGATATACTCAAATGCTTTGAGCTCATCAAAATCAAATAGGGTTATAATCAATCACTCCACAATCTCCTCCTTTTTGATGATGACAAAATATTGAGTATTTGTAAAGTGAATTGCTCAACCAAAAGGAGATTTATAATAAAATTTTAAAATGAATTCAAGTGTCTAGTCATTTAATTTATCCAAAATTGAAAGGTGTGAAACAGTAAATCCTGAAGTTAAAGCTCCCCCTTTCATTTAGAATTATATAAGCCTTTATGTTATGCAATCAATTGTTTGGCTTATATGTGTTTAATGAATTTGCTTTCTTAAAATTTCAGATTCTCCTCCTCAACATATGCATTCAATTTTGTTTAGATTCTCTGAATTTTCTTTTAATGTCTTGAAGCTTTTGAGCTTAAATTTTTTGTTTTAGAGAGAAAATCTGACAATTTGTTCTTGAGTATGATTCAACTAATCTCCGAATATCCCTTGAATAGATTCTGGAGATTACTCCTTTAGGAGCCCCAATAGAGAGATAATGAGCCTCGAGGTATCGAATCCACTTAGAACAAATTAATTTTTGCTTTAAGAATTTTCTTTTTAGTGATTTCCTTTACATTTTAATTCAATATATTTTCTCCTCCTTTTTGTCATCATAGCAAAAAGAAGTGCAGAACATAGAAAAGTATTGCACAGTTTGTAAAAAAGTGTCTACTCATTGTATTGATGCTGAATTGAGTACAATTAAAAAAAAATACAAGTATAGAAAACAAATACATCATAAGATTGAAAACAAAGCTACACTAGGGTTTCTTTGCAGTGGAGGATGCAGCTTCTGCTCTAAGCCTAGTCACTTGCAAGACTAAGCTTATCCCCTCCGAGACATTCCCTAGTTGCTTGATGATCTCCGAGGTGGCCCTAGACTGTATCGTGGTAAGCTCGGTCACACTCGCCTGAAGGGTGTCCAACTTGGAGAGCAGTGCTTGGGCTAGTCTCTCTGCACCCTGGCTCTGGCTCCCTAGCTCATGTCTGATGCCATTTCGCATCTTCTTCGTGTCGTCCTTGACGTCACTCATGTTCCAGTATTGAGCTTGGACCAAGCTGCGCACATTGGATATCTCCTCCCTCAAGTGCGCAGTCATCTCGGCTACTGCTGCCAGGGAGGGAACTAGCTCGGTGGAGGGAGCACTCGAAGGACCTCGGAGCTCCCTCAGCAGATCATCTCTCAGATCCCTCACTATCTCCTGCCGCAACTCTCGGAGCTGCTCAGAAGATATCCGGACCTCCAGAGGCTGCTGCTGAGAAGGTGGGGCAGTGGAGGTGGAGGGCTCAGTAAGTGTAGGACCAGAGGTAGAAGGATAGGTGGGAGGATCTGTATAGTGGTCCTGATCATGGTCAGGGCTAGGGGAGTGATGAGTGGTAGGGTCAGAAGATGTGGATGATTTTCTAACCCAGACTCCCCCTACCTTGTGGAATCCCATCCGATGAAAGGTTCCCTCACCCATGCGATCTGTAAAATGCAGTGAGCGAGAGGGTTCCCCCTCAGGGATAGGAACCTCTAACTGTCTAAATATCAAAGTGAATAACATATCGTAGGGGAGACTCAGCCTAGGTTTATCTAGGGGTTCACAAAGGTATTTGTAGATGAGTTTCGGAAAGTTGATGGGAGTGTCTTGGAGGAGGTAGAACATCAAGGCCAGGTCTCTCTCGGAAATGAAGTCAAACCTACCAGTCTTTGGGAAGAGAGTCCTAGAGATGATACTAAGGAGAAGCCGCATTTCAACCGAAAGCTGATTTGCGAACACCTCCTCTATGGGGGACAAGGGTGGACTCCCTAAGATGGCCGTAAGGGCCTCTGTCCTATCAGAGGGGTGTGTGGGAACAATCCCCTCACTCGAGAGATGGAGGACTCGAGCAATGAAATCCTCCGAGATGAAAACAGGGACACCCATAACAGTTCCCTGGATACCCCGGCTGACCCGTGCGACTGTGCCATAGAATTTCCTAACTAGTCCTGGATAGGTAAGGAGGTCAAGTGTGCAGAAAAACTCTAAACCCTGGGCCCTAAGGTGATGCCCTAGGTTGAACCCTTCCCGGGAGAGGAAGTCAAAGTTGACTTGCCTCCCGGTAGAGACAACCTTTCCGGCGCATGAGCGCGAGGAAACCGGCCTAGGCGGGGAAGGAACCGGAGGTGGTGGCCTCGCCGGTTCGTTCCGAGCCTTGGACCGTCGCTCGGCCCCGCTCGCAGAGACGGGTCTCTTTCGGCTCGGGACAATGACCTTCCTAGGTATTTTGACCTAAAGACGGGGAAGGACACGGAAAATAGGAAGAAAAACTCGACGGAGAAGACCTAGACTGGGTCGGAGACGAGTTCGGAGACGGCTCTAGGGTTTTGGAACAGTGTCGGCTGTGAATAGAAGTGAGGAATAAACGTTTCGATTAGGGTTAAAAATCGGATTCCCGACCTCGAGTCGACTCCGGTAAGACGCGAGTCGACTCGACCGTGAGTCGACTCCCAAATATGTGCGAGTCGACTCCCCCATGAGCCGACTCTAAGATATGTCCGAGTCGACTCGAACTCTGGCACACAACCAAAAATATTGTTATTTTCGTGCCAAAAGAGAGAGTTATGAGCTTATCTAGGATTTAAGAACTGATTTGATGATCATAGATAAGAAATCCTATGTCCAACATAAACTAATCCTCAAAATCTATGAACTAGAGGAGAGTATCACTAGAATGGATCAATCACTCCTAACCCTCTTCTAAGTATGCAAAATCGATCTTCACTCAAAGGTTTTGTGAAGATATCAGCAAGTTGATCATCAGTACAAACAAATTGAAGTGTCACATCACCATTCAGTACATGATCTCTTATGAAGTGATGTCTTATCTCAATGTGTTTAGTTCTTGAATGCTGAATTGAATTTTTAATTAGATTAATGGCACTTGTATTATCACAGTTAATGGAAATTTTATCTTGTTTAATGCCATAATCTTCAAGTTGTTATTTAATCTACAAGATTTGAGCACAACAACTCCCGGCAGCAACATATTCGGCTTCAGCCGTAGATAGTGCAACCGAGTTTTGTTTCTTGCTAAACTAGGAGATTAAGTTTTCTCCTAAGAATTGACATGACCCACTGGTGCTTTTTCTATCAAGTTTGCAACAGCGAAGTCTGAATCAGTGTACTCTATTAAGTTTATGCTCGAATCTTTAGAGTACCATAAGCCTATGGTTTTTGTTCCTATTAGGTATTTAAAGATTCTCTTAACAGCAATTAAGTGTGATTCCTTAGGATTAGATTGATATCTAGCACACATGCATACACTAAACATGATATCAGGTCTACTTGCAGTAAGATATAATAAAGATCCTATCATACCTTTATACATCTTTTGATCTACTGATTTACCTGATTCATCTTTGTCTAGTTTGCATGATGAACTCATGGGTGTGCTGATTGACTTGTTTCCTTTCATATCAAACTTCTTAAGCATCTCCTTGATGTATTTTGCTTGACAGATGAAGATGCCTTCTTTAGATTGTTTGATTTGGAGCCCAAGGAAGTAGTTCAGCTCTCCCATCATGCTCATTTCAAATTCACTCTGCATTAGATCAGCAAATTCTTCGCAGAGGCGATTGTTAGTAGCACCGAAAATAATATCATCTACATAAATCTGAACTACTAACATATCTTTGTTTTTCTTCTTTAAAAATAATGTTGTATCAACGTTCCCTCTAGAGAATTCATGGTCTAAAAGAAATTTGCTAAGTCTTTCATACCATGCTCTAGGAGCTTGTTTCAAACCATAAAGTGCTTTGTTTAATTTATACACATGATTGGGATATTGATGATTTTCAAAACCAGGAGGTTGTTCTACATACACCTCTTCATTAATATACCCATTCAAAAAGGCACTTTTTACATCCATTTGAAATAGTTTGAAATCTTTAGAGCATGCAAATGCTAGTAACAATCTAATTGCTTCAAGTCTAGCTACAGAAGCAAAAGTTTCATCAAAGTCTATACCTTCTTCTTGATTATAGCCCTTTGCTACTAGTCTAGCCTTGTTCTTAATCACGATTCCATTTTCATCAAGTTTATTTTTATATATCCATTTAGTTCCTATTATTGAGTATTCAGTGGGTCGTTCAACTAGGTTCCATATCTTGTTTCTAGTGAATTGGTTTAGTTCTTCTTGCATTGCATTTATCCAATTTACATCATTTTCAGCTTCTTCTATGTTTTTAGGTTCAAAGTGTGAGACAAATGCTAGACGATTATTTAAGTTCCTAAGAGATGCTCTAGTTCTAACAGGTTGAGATGGATCAATTCCTTAGGATGCCCATGAGCATACCTCCAAGCCTTAGTCAGCCCATGATCAACAATTACCTCTTGGCTTGTTGATGCTTCTCCAATTTGCTTTGGTTCATCTTCTTGTAATGTCATCTCATCAATTTTCTTCAAGAATTTCTGCATCATCATCAAGAGCTACTTTCTTGCTAGAAGAGATATCATTAGTATCAACATGTATAGACTCTTCAATAATAAGGGTTCTTTTGTTAAAGACTCTATAAGCTTTACTTGATGTAGAATATCCCAAAAAGATACCTTCATCAGATTTAGAATCAAATTTACCTAAGTTATCTTTGCCATTATTATGAATGAAACACCTATATCCAAAAATATGAAAATAGTTTACTTTGGGCTTTCTATTTCTCCAAAGTTCATAAGGTGTTTTCTTTATAATGGGTCTCAATAAAACTCTATTTAAGATATGACATGATGTGTTAATGGCTTCTCCCCAAAAATACTTAGGGAGGTTACTTTCACACAACATGGTTCTAGCCATTTTCTCTAGGGTTCTATTCTTTCTTTCTACAACTCCATTTTGTTGTGGTGTTCTAGGTGCAGAGAAATTATGAGTTATCCCCTTTTTACTACAGAATTCATCAAATAGATGATTTTCAAATTCCGTTCCATGATCACTTCTAATAGCTATGACTGAAGCATTTCTTGCATTAGTTACTTCCTTATGAAATTTCTTAAATACAGAAAATGCTTCATCTTTATGAGCTAAGAACATGACCCAAGTATATCTAGAAAAATCATCTACAATAACAAGACCATATTTGTTTCCACCAAGACTTGTGGTTCTAGTTGGTCCAAATAGATCCATGTGTAGTAGTTCAAGAGGTCTAGAGGTAGAGACAATTTATGGATTTAAAAGAGCTCCTAGATTGTTTGCCATATTGACATGCTTCACAAATTTTATTTTTCTCAAATTTTAGTTTTGGCAAACCTATTATAGAATCTCTTTTAACTAGTTTTGATATTGTATCCATACTTGCATGACCTAACTTACGGTGCCATAACCAACTTGTATCATTAGCCCTACTATCACAAGCTACTAAGCAAGAGTTATTTTTGGCAAGATCTTCAAGATCTACTACGTACACATTTCCACGTCTTATTCCTTTGAATACTAAGCTATTGTCAATTGTGTTGGTTATGATGCATAGGGTTGGTTTAAACAGAACATCAAAACTCCTATCACATAATTGACTTATGCTAAGTAAGTTATGCTTAAGACCATCTACCAATCGTACATTATCAACAAAGGTTGAGGAGGTGATTTGTATTTTACCTATACCAATGATGTGACCTTGATTATTGTCTCCAAATGTCACTGCACCTCCCTTTTTAGGCTCTAGGGTGAAGAATTGCTTCTTGTCACCCGTAATGTGTCTTGAGCAGCCACTATCCAAGTACCAACAATTTTTGTCGACCTTGGCTGCAAGACACTCCTACACAAGGAAATCATACAATTTTAGGTACCTAAGTTTTCTTGGGTCCTTCGTGGTTAGTAATGTTGGTTCCTTTTGGAACCCAAACATTTTTAAATTTCTTTTTAGCTTTTCCTTTCCTATGGTCACACACATTAGCTTTTGTTTTTCTGTTTTTAGAATGTTTAAGTCTTTTGTGAGATTATCTCTTATTGTTTGTTTATCGTTTTTAAGTTCTGAAATTTTCTTGGTTAGTTTTTCATTATCTTTAATTAAGGTATTAGTTTTTTGAATCAACAATTGGTTGCTTGTTTTAAGTTCTAAATTTTCTTTAATGATAAAATCCTTATCCTTAATTAATTTATCGCATTTATGGAAGTGAGATTGATTGGTTAGTTTTAGCTCTTTATTCTTAAGATTTATAGTCTTATATTCATCCATTAATTTATTAAATACATCATACAATTCATCAAAGATAAAATCTAAATGTGTTTAAGATGTTACCTCATTTTCATTCGCCATGAAGCAGATGTTGGCCTTTTCCTCTTGTTCCTCATCCGATGATGATGATGATGAATCGGAGTCCGACAAAGTAGAGACGAGGACTTTCTTTTTTTTATATTTGCTGCCCTTCTTAAGCAAGGGACAGTCAACTCTGAAATGTTCCGGCTTCTTGCATTCATAGCATCTGATTCCTTCATTTTTCCTTTCCTTACCTTTATCCTTGTTGTAGGAACTTGAGGGACCTCTCCTCTGATGAAAAGACTTCTTCCGGTTGATGAATTTTCTGAACTTTCGCACGAGAAGAGCCTCATCATCCCCCTCATTATCTTCTTCTTCGCTGCTGCTACTGCAAGATAAATCCTTGTTAGAAGAAGTAGATTTGAGGGCTATTACCTTTTTCTTATGAGAGGATTCTTCTTCGCTGTGTTGTTTCATTGTGAGCTCGTGTGTCATCAGGGATCCAAAAAGCTCCCCAAGTGGAAGCTTGTTCAAGTCCTTGGCTTCTTGGATTGCCGTTACCTTGGCCTCCCATGACCTTGGCAAATATCGAAGAATTTTTCTGACAAGGTTACTGTTAGTATAATTTTTGCCAAGGCTTTTTAGGCCATTGACAATATCAGTAAATCTAGTAAACATGCAAGTAATAGTTTCATTAGAATCCATCTTAAATAGTTCATATTTATGAACTAGTATGTTTATTTTAGATTCTTTTACTTGATTCGTGCCCTCGTGGGTCACTTCAAGTCTATCCCATATCTCTTTTGCAGAATTGCAAGTAGAGACTCTATTGAATTCATTACGGTCTAAGGCACAATAAAGCACATTCATTGCTTTGGCATTTAGTTGTGCCTTCCTAATATCATTGTCATCCCAATCTTTTTCAAGTTTGGGTATAGTAACACCCTCTACAAAAATTGATGGGATGTAAGGTCTGTTGCCCAAGGTGACAAGCCAAGAGGGGGGGGGGGTGAATTGGTTTTTCTAACTTTTTGATTCCTTAATCGAGTTAATTGATGAGTAAGTAATTGTAGTAAAGTAAGACAATACACAATGCAAACACACAAGAAATATAGTGGTTCGGTGCTCTCCTAAGCACCTACGTCCACTCCCCAAGCGACCCCTTGGGAATTCACTATAATCCTGCGGATTACAGTTGGATTATTTTCCGGGCTCACAATCCAAAAACCTTTACACTTTGGTTTTTCGGGATCACCAAGGACCTATGTTGGTTTTACGGGCTCACCAACGAACCTTCACAATTAGTTTTACGGGTTCACCAATAAACCTACGTTGGTTTTACGGGCTTACCAACAACCTACGTTGGTTTTACGGGCTTACCAACAACCTACAATGTTGGTTTTACGGGCTTACCAACAAACCTTACAATAAGAATAAAGAACAAGGAACTAAAGCTCCTAAATGAGCAAATAAAACAATTATGAGCTACAAAGAAGAGTTTAGAATATAGTTATCCCTTTAATAAGGCTCTTCTCTTCTTTGTCACGATTGCTTCACTCTTCAAGGGTTGGTGGAGCTCTTAATGTCTCTTGGAATCTGCTCAACCACTTCCTTTTGGCTCTTTGAATGAAGCTTGCCTTGCTAGGGTTCTCTCTTGAATGCACTTGATGTATTTTCCAAAGCTTGCTTCCTCTGATGAATACTCCCTCTTAAATACTTCTCCAACCTCCAAATAGTCCTTCCTGACCGTTGGATTGAAGAAACTAGCCGTTTATAGCCGTTGGGAGTCCAAAAAGCACTTCTGCACAACTAGCCGTTATGCTTCTGCCCGTGCTTGGGTCGACCCAAATTTTTCTTGGGTCGACCCAAACCACTGTTCATCAGACTTGGATTAGCTCAAGCTTTTCTTGGGTCGGCCCTCTCAGAAAATACAGAACCTTGTATTTCAGCCTTCCTTCACTTGGGTCGACTCAACTCTTTTTGGGTCGACTCAAGGTTGGGTCGACTCAAGGTTGGATCGACTCAAGGTGGGGTCTACTCAAGTTCAGTTAGGGTCGACCCTCTCAGGGATTCCAGAGACTTGTTTTCTTGAGGCTTGAGGATTGGGTCGACTCAACTTTCACTTGGGTCGATCCAAGTACTGTTCATCCATGCCATAAGTGCTAGAATGTGCCAGAATGTTTCTTGATGTGCCGGGATCGACTCCACCTCTTCTAGGGTCGACTCCTACTTTGTGCCAAGTGTTCCAAAGGCGTGCCAAACGTATCGGGGTCGACTCCAAACTAATTGGGGTCGACTCTAACCATATTTTTCTGCACTTTGAAGGTTAGTTATGCACATTGAAATAACAATATGATATTCCAAGCAAATTATGATGCATGGCACAGTAAAGTTTCATACCCTTAACAGTAGAAATTACCGAATTGCCCTTTTAGGTATTTTTGACGTGAAACTTTGTCAAAATGAATTCTTGAGCTTTCTACCATTCTCTATTACAAATTTTATGTCGTTTATCAATCTTGAGAGTGGTTTTGACCATATAATCCTAATGTATCATGAGTGTATCGAGGGTGTGCCATTTATCAATGATGTATCAAGTTAATTTGCATTTCTAATTTGATATGGCCTCAATGGTTGTGTTAATCATCAAGATAACATTATCATCCTCAATCTCTCTCTTTTTGATGATTACAAAACATTGAGTGTAAGCAAATTGGCATTCATATGAAAAGTTAGATTTAACATTTATAAAGTACTTTTGGTTCAAGAATTTCAAAGTAGTCTTATTTAGAGTTTGTATAAATGAACCAAGAGCTCCCCCACTCCTATCCAAATGGATGCCAAATGAGTTTTAGCTTTGCTCCCTCTTACTCTTGTATTTCATTAAGACAAAATTTTCAAAAGTTTGTGTCAAAGCAAGAGTTTCAAGTCATGTATCGAGGCAAGAAAAATCTCTATGATTATGTGCCAGAATTTAGATTTTCTTTTTTTTCACATGTCTCCCCCTTAAGTATATAATATATACCTTTTATATTTTCTCCCCTATTATATTTTCTCCCTTATACTGTTTTTCTTATAGAATTTGCTTCTAGTTTCTCCCTTATATTTTCTCCCCCTTTTTGTTATCATCAAAAAGAATGAATAACAATGAAATGGATAGCATTGTAATGACAATCACAAAGATCATAACTCAAGAGAAACATTGTCTATGCCAAAAGCACTATGTTTTAGAGAAGAAATACAAACTACCACAAAGAGCAAATACAAAGTCTGGGAGATACTTTAAGAACATACTTCATGATAATGCTTTACAGTTAATCAGCTTTAATATAATCAACATATTTCAATCTAAGCTGATTTATATTCAATTCAAAACATAAAGCATTATGAGCATATACTCAGATATTTCTTTTTTTTTGACAATATCAAAAAGATTGCAAAATAATGAAACATTAAGCACAAGGCAATATTTCATTCAATGTATGTCAAATTATTGCAAGCATATGAATCATGTAACTCAAAGCAATAATGTCAGGGCAAGATAATGAGTATAGATCAGTGCCAATTAAGATAGTTTCAAAATTATGATGAGATCACATCAAATTTGATGATTTTAACATTCTTTTAAAGTTCTTTTACCTTTCTTTCAGAAAGAGTAAACCTGAAATAATTTCAGGGGTAACAGATATCATCAAAATCAAGGATGAAAAGTTTGGCTTTAAGAATGAGACATTTAGGATGCGAGCCAGAAGTGATCTCTAAATGTAGATTCCAAAGATAGTTTTCAAATCAAGTGTAGATGGAATCTTTTTCAAGTTATTTCAAAGAGTATCAAGAATAATATTCAAAGAAAGCATGAATGAAAATCCAACACCCTTTTTTTTAAATATATTAAGTATATAGCAACATGAGAGCAATCTAATTAATTTTCAGAGTATAGTATAAGAGCAGATAAAGATCAAAACTTATATACTCGAAAAACATAAGATTATGTCGAATCCTTAATTCTTAATAACTTCAAAGTTCTTTCATGATATAAAAGTATTGGGGCATAGATACCAAAACATGAATTTATGCAATGTAGGATACATAAAATTCAGGGCTTTGAAAGTTCTTTTAAAGCTCTCTTAAAGACTTTCTTTTACTCCTTTAAAGATCATAGCATCAAAATCAATTAAAATTGATTGGCTCAGGATTGAAACACTAAAGTGCAAGCCAATAAGAGCTTATTCGTAGATTCCAAAGTAAATTTCCAATACTAAAACAAATGGAATTCTTTTCAAGTGATTTACCAATTAAGTACAGATGAAAATCCAACTTTCAAAAGATATTCAATAAATCACAAAGTCTAATACCAAAATATGCTTAAATTTGATATCATTTTTAGATCAGTTAGACATTAAAAACATACTAAAAGTTCATTGCCAAATTTACATAGAGTAACCTTTAATGATTTAGCTTTAAGAAAATTCATTTCTCTTTCATTTATGTAAGGCTCTTGATATTAATTCATGCTTTGTAAGTAAAGCGGTTAAATTTAGAAATTGACAAGAATGATTATGAATCAAACATAAAACATTCAAAGTATGCATCAAATGTAAGTGACTTTTGAAAAAGATGCAGAATGCAAGAAGCTTGAATATTTAAGGCTTTCCCTCAAAAGATACATTCTTCTTTAAATATTCTTTTCTTTTATTGAATTTCAGATTTTAATGATAAGCATGAATGAACTGAAATTTTGTGATATAGAGTGATCTAGAGTTTTTCAAAATTTATAGCAATCACTCTTTTAAGTCTTTCAAGAACAAGTTATGCTTCCTCTTAACTTTTGAGAATATGCACTGAAATATTAATATGAAAATAATTCTTTTGAAGCTCAAATTTCTTTCAAAAGCAATTACATTTTTTTTTCTTTATGAATCATTTAAGTGAGCTAAAATATTACTAGCCTTAAGATCATTCACTCTCCTCTAAAAATAGCTTTTTCTCTTAATGATAGAAGCACTTAATTATGTAGGAGAAAAGCATATAGAAAATTATTCAAGTGTATATTTATAAAATTCAATTTCTTAGTCATGTTTTCGTAGCAATGTATACATGTAGCACAATAAATCTTTTTAATATCAAAACAAAATCATATGCTTAGAACTATTTGTTTGCAATCAAGATTATTGAAAAACACATCATTTAGACTAATTTCAGTATACTTATAAGATAGAAAAAGATATGTTTCATATGCGTATCGGAGCAAACAACCAAGGCATCAAAATTAATTCTATTTTTCTTAAACCGTAGTTTTCATCTAGGAATCATATTGAGTTATTCTCCAAAATCTTTTTTTTTTAATTTCTTTCTTTAACCACTCAATGAACATTTTGATTATCTTCATTTGTTTTTCGGTTTTACTTTTCTATGCTCTATATTCTATTTGCTCCCTATCCGGTGGAGTTGGAAGGGGCACGAGGTACTACCACTAGCCTCCCTCTTGTGCCATTCCTAATATACCCTACACCGAATAGTTGGGTCAAATCGTGTCGGGTACTACCACTAGCCTCTCCATTGGCACCATCCCTATGATGAGCAATGTAGAAAGGTTAAACTTTTCTCTTTAAAAATGTTCACTCCAAACTCTTCCTATTATAGTTGATTATGGATTTTATCCCATCCAAAGGAATGCTCACATACTTCTTACAAATGTACTGAATATATTATGCTTGTTTTGCTTTTACCTAAGATTGGAGTACTTACTTAGTTTTATTATCTTAATAGATTTTTATGAATCTTTTGATATCAATTAGATGTGATTCATTAGAATTAGTTTGATATCTTTGCATATAAGCACAAAATGAGCATACAATTTGGCCTACAAGCTGCATAATATAGTAATACAGCTTCAAACAGTAAAATTACCTCGCTCATTATTTTTAAGCTCTACAATATGGGGTCATAGATATACCTTTCTTCATGCCAAACTTTTGTAAGAATATTCTTGTGAACTTACTTTGGCCAATGAAGATCTCCTTTCTTATTTGTCTTAGTTTGGAGTTCGAGAGGAAAGATTAGTTCATCCATTTTACTCATTTCGAACTCACCCTGCATGAGCTTAGAAAAAAAAACTTTACATAAAGCTTCATTAGTAGCACCACAAATAATGTCATCAATATATATTTGAGCAATTATGATATCAGAATTTTTTTTTTTGATACATAGTTTTATCACTATTACTTTCTATCAAAAAGTTACTTAATCATTCATATCATGCTCTTGGTGCTTGTTCTAAATCAAATAGTATTTTATCATGTTTGTAATGAATATTTTTCAAATATAGATGGTTATTTTTACATAAAAATTTTAATAATATAACCACACAAAAGTTCATTCTACACATCATTTGACAAAATACAAGTCTCATAAAACAATCAAATGAAAGTGGTTATCTTTGGCTTCTAATCATGCAAAGATTTCATCAAGATCTATTTCATCTTTTCTGATTAATTCTTTTAGAAATCACAAATTCTTCTTAATTAAGTGTGTTTCTGAAAAACTCAGTTTTGTTCCAAATATAAAAAGTTTTCAGATTCTTCAATAAGATTTCAAATTTTATCCCTTTCAAAATGATTTAGTTTAACTTAACCAATTATCATCTTGTTCATTCTTCTTAATATTTTTTAAATAGAAGCAAAATGACAAACTATATTCTCAATAAAAGATCTAGTTTTAATAAGAATAATATGAATTGACATTTTTACAACTAGTATCTTTTCATTGAATATTCTATATGCATTGCTTAGAGAGTAATATCTAAAGAAACACTTATTTTATCAGATTTGGCATATATTTCATTCTTGAGAACATAACATGTATAACTGAAAAACATGAAGGTATGCACCATTTGATTTTCTATTTTTCATGAGTTCACATGGGGTTTTCTTCAAAAATAGATTTAATAGAAACCTTATAATATGACAAGCTGTGATGATAACATTAATCAACTGCTATCACAAAGCATTGTCCTTACACAACAAAGGTTCTATTTTTATATTTTTATAACCCCTATATGTAATAGTATTCTTGGTGCAAAAATAATTGTATTCAATACTGTTTTCTGTGCAAACCTTATTAACAAATTGGTTTTCAAAACTGTGCCATGATACTTTCACAGTTTGCAAACCCTTTTTATTTGAAACCTTTTGTAAGTTTGTGCCAAAGCAGAGAATATTTTAATTTAAGTGCCAAGAATAAAACCAACGTTAGCTTTGAGAAATCATCCATAATTACAAAGTCAAGAAGCTTATCTCTTAGGCTCACTATCCTAGAGATCCAAATAAGTTCTTATGGAGAATTTTCAAAGACTAAGAGGTTGAAACAATGTTTTCAGATTTCGAAATGATTCTAGTTTGTTTTTCTAGATGACATGCATAGCAAACTTTGACCTTTTAGAAATTAATTTAAGTAAGCCAATGACAAGGTCTTTTGAGATTAAGTACATACTAGTATAAGTTGATTTTATATGCCAAAAGTGGTTTATTTAATCTTGGTATTCATAGTGCATATATTTAAAGGCATACCAAGTATACATTCTCATATCTATTATCAATAAAAGATAATACCATTGATAAAAACTCTCAATCAAGCATATAGAGAATTCATAGAGTTATTCTTAATAAATTGATTAATCATTTAGCAACTTATCCAGCAGTAAGTAAAGCATACTATAAAATGAAGTGATTTGATTATATTTTTAAAAATATTACCTATATCACAGAATTGATTAATACCTGCAATTTATGTTTTAATTGGATACTAAGGCCAAGAGAATGATGAGATGCAAGGATTACTAATTTCATTATTCTTTTCATTTCAATTACTTTTCTTAAGTATATTTTAAGTTTCATTCTTTAATATATGTCTAGAGCACCCAATGTCTAAATTAACATCTTTTGTTGGAGCCTTGAGTGCTAGACACACCTACAGAAAATATTCAGATTTTCAACTTAGGAACCCAAGCTCTTCTGGGTCCTTGTAGGTTAGCTATTATTGTTCATTTTGGAATCCATATTTTCTTAATAGCTATTTTGTCCATAGGCTTGCAGATTTTAGGATTATAAGGAATGTATTTCTGCATACTCTTATTAAATTTAACAAACATCGATTTAATATAAGTAGATGATGGATTTTTAATTTTCTGTTTTTGTTCATTAGGTTCATCAGATAAATTAGAATCCGTTTTAGGATAGATAGTGGAGGATTTAACACATATGTTATTAAGAAATTTTTGTGTGTACCAAGATTGATATCCTAATCCAGCCTTTTCAAATTCAGCTCTTTGATTATTTATCATTAAGTTCAGTTTTTCAGAGCTGATAGTAAATTTTTCAACTATAGGCTTAAATTTGTTAACTTCTTTAGTTAGCCTTTCATTGTCTTCTGAAAGTAATTTATTATTTTTCTGAGTTATATCATAGCTTTGAGCAAGAGATAGATTTTTCTGATTTAGCTTTTTATTCTTTAAACTAAGCTTCTTATATTCTAAGTATAGATCAGAAAAAGCATCATGAAGTTCATCAAATGTAAAATCAGATTGAGTTTCAGCATGTACTTTATCTTGGAATGAGAAATCACTTTGTGTTCCAATACATACCTTATCTTCATGTGCCATAAAGCAAGGATTTTTAATTTTAGTTTGCTGCTCTTCTTCTTCAGAGCTAGTTTCAGATTCACTAAAAATGTTAGTGCATTCATATTTACCTTCAAGCATATTCCAGATTTCCTTAGCAGTTATGCAAAAAGATATGCTATTAAGTTCACTATCATCTAATGCACAATATAGAATATTCATAGCTTTTGCATTTTATCGAGCCATTTTCTTATCATGATTAGTGTTTGTGTGTAGCCCGTTGACTATGATACTCCATAAATCATAGTTATGTGCTTGAATGAAAATGCGCATGCGTGCTTTCCAATGTGTGTAGTTTATGCCATTAAATAGTGGAGGTCGATCAATTAACTGTCCCTCTCCTAGAAAACTGTCTATTTGAATTGTCATGATCTTTGGCTCTTTGACGGATAGGTCAAAATCAAAAAGGCAAGGAATTATAGAGCACCTGCTCTGATACCACTTGTTGCCCAAGGTGACAAGCCAAGAGGGGGGGGGGTGAATTGGTTTTTCTAACTTTTTGATTCCTTAATCGAGTTAATTGATGAGTAAGTAATTGTAGTAAAGTAAGACAATACACAATGCAAACACACAAGAAATATAGTGGTTCGGTGCTCTCCTAAGCACCTACGTCCACTCCCCAAGCGACCCCTTGGGAATTCACTATAATCCTGCGGATTATAGTTTGATTGTTTTCCAGGCTCACAATCCAAAACCTTTACACTTTGGTTTTTCAGGATCACCAAGAACCTATGTTGGTTTTACGGGCTCACCAACGAACCTTCACAATTAGTTTTACGGGTTCACCAATAAACCTACGTTGGTTTTACGGGCTTACCAACAACCTACAATGTTGGTTTTACGGGCTTACCAACAAACCTTACAACAAGAATAAAGAACAAGGAACTAAAGCTCCTAAATGAGCAAATAAAACAATTATGAGCTACAAAGAAGAGTTTAGAATATAGTTATCCCTTTAATAAGGCTCTTCTCTTCTTTGTCACGATTGCTTCACTCTTCAAGGGTTGGGGGAGCTCTTAATGTCTCTTGGAATCGGCTCAACCACTTTCTTTTGGCTCTTTGAATGAAGCAATTGAACGAAGCTTGCCTTGCTAGGGTTCTCTCTTGAATGCACTTGATGTATTTTCCAAAGCTTGCTTCCTCTGATGAATACTCCCTCTTAAATACTTCTCCAACCTCCAAATAGTCCTTCCTGACCGTTGGATTGAAGAAACTAGCCGTTTATAGCCGTTGGGAGTCCAAAAAGCACTTCTGCACAACTAGCCGTTATGCTTCTGCCCGTGCTTGGGTCGACCCAAACTTTTCTTGGGTCGACCCAAACCACTATTCATCAGACTTGGGTCAGCTCAAGCTTTTCTTGGGTCGGCCCTCTCAGAAAATACAGAACCTTGTATTTCAGCCTTCCTTCACTTAGGTCGACTCAACTCTTTTTGGGTCGACTCAAGGTTGGGTCGACTCAAGGTTGGATCGACTCAAGGTGGGGTCTACTCAAGTTCAGTTAGGGTCGACCCTCTCAGGGATTCCAGAGACTTATTTTCTTGAGGCTTGAGGATGGGGTCGACTCAACTATCACTTGGGTCGACCCAAGTACTGTTCATCCATGCCATAAGTGCTAGAATGTGCCAGAATGTTTCTTGATGTGCCGGGATCGACTCCACCTCTTCTAGGGTCGACTCCTACTTTGTGCCAAGTGTTCCAAAGGCGTGCCAAACGTATCGGGGTCGACTCCAAACTAATTGGGGTCAACTCTAACCATATTTTTCTGCACTTTGAAGGTTAGTTATGCACATTGAAACAACAATATGATATTTCAAGCAAATTATGATGCATGGCACAATAAAGTTTCATACCCTTAACAGTGAAAATTACCGAATTGCCCTTTTAGGTATTTTTGACGTGAAACTTTGTCAAAATGAATTCTTGAGCTTTCTACCATTCTCTATTACAAATTTTATGTCGTTTATCAATCTTGAGAGTGGTTTTGACCATATAATCCTAATGTATCATGAGTGTATCGAGGGTGTGCCATTTATCAATGATGTATCAAGTTAATTTGCATTTCTAATTTGATATGGCCTCAATGGTTGTGTTAATCATCAAAATAACATTATCATCCTCAAGGTCCATTAACTATGGTGCTCCAAATCTCATAGTCTTGAGCTTGGATAAATATCCTCATCCTAGCCTTCCAATAGGAGTAGTCGGTTCCATTAAAGAATGGAGGTCTATGGGTGGATTGCCCCTCAATATGAGAAGATCCAAATGGGATTGTCATTTTGATCTTTTACTCTTTTGGTAGAAGAGTTCCGGCTCTGATACCACTTGTTGCCCAAGAAGACAACCCAAGAGGGGGGGTGAATTGGGTTTTAAGTAATAATTGCTAATTAAAACTTAATGAGTAACTAATTAAACTTTATTGCAAGTGGATTAATTAGTTTACTATATGCAGTGGATGAAGGAAATGGGAGAGACAATTAAACAATCACAAACACAAGAGATTTTATAGTGGTTCAGAGCTAACCCTTGCTCCTACGTCCACTCCCCAAGCTTCACTTGGGAGTTCACTATAATCCCTCGGATTACAGCCGGTTGTTTTACAAGCTCACAACCCAACTTGTTGTTTTACGAGATCACAACGAACTCGGTCGGTTTTCACAGGCTCACCGACTAGAACCATCCGATTGTTTTTTCGGGATCACAATCGAACCCTTACATCATTGGTTTTAACCTCGGCTCACCAACAAACCTCAACAACCTTGATTCAATCTCCTGATTGAATCAAGTAACAAGAAAACAATTTGTAAAGAGTACAGGAAAAGCTTCTTAACAAGCAAATATGAACAATATAAATAATGCAGAGTTAGAAGCCCTCAAACAGATTTTGGAAGAGGAAGAAAGGGCTTCTCGAACTCTGAGTCTCCTCTTTGAATGCACTGATGATCTGATGTCAGAGGAGAGCCTTAAATGCGAGGAAGATATTTGGAGGATGGACTTCAATGCACTTCTTCCTTCTTTCTCTTGTCTTAACTCTTGAGAGGCTTTGGTAGGTGGAAATCCCTTTTGCTTTGAATGGAGTCTCTCTTTCTTACTCTATTACTGTTCACTCTGGCTATTTAAGCAATCCCCATCGAAAACTAGCCGTTAGACACCTTTTTATGGCCGTTCTGCACAATCTGCAACTCCTGACACAGTGTCCGTTGGGATCGGAGTCGACTCGCTCGATCTGGAGTCGACTCGGCTGTTGCTGGAGTCGACTCATGCTTTACTGGAGACGACTCACCCACTGTTCAAAATTTGAAATAAAGTGCTGTCCCGTTCTAGAGTCGACTCGGCCAAACCTGGAGTCGACTCGCCAATGTCCGGAGATGACTCTCCCTTTTGGAGACGACTCGTTTTTCAGGAATCCAAAGATCTTTCTTTCGGGTTTACTTCCTCGAGTCGACTCGGATTCTCTTGGAGTCGACTCGGCTCTCAGAGCCAGAAAAACTGGTCTTCTGTCTTTGGAGTTGAACTGCCTCGGAGTCGACTTGCACTTTGCTGGAGTCGACTCGTCTCTCTGACACCGAAGTTGGCTCTCTGACTTTTAGTCTTGCATTCCTCTGAGAGTCGACTCTTGCTTCTTTAGGAGTCGACTCGCCAACCGTCGGAGTCGACTCGAGTTCTTCTGGAGTCGACTCGGCTCTCAGAGTCAAAAACAACTTCTTTGTCTTTCTGTCTGTTACTTCTTGGAGTCGACTCGCACTTTGCTGGAGTCGACTCGGCAAGCATCGGAGTCGACTCGAATTCTTCAGGAGTCGACTCGGTGACAGGGTCTGAGATTCATCTTTCTGTCCTGCTGTCTGTTCTCAGTCGGAGTCGACTCGTAATGTGCCGGAGTCGACTCGAGCCTGTGCCAGAACATCTGAAACACTTGGAGTCAACTCGAAAGCTTCCGGAGTCGACTCGAGTTCCAGACTTTGGTTCAAACTGAGTTTCATACTTAGCCAAAATGTATTGAACCAAAGCTAGAGACAATTAAACATACATTCACATATATTTGGCTGAAACACTAGATTGAATTCATTAGTATAACATAAGATATACTCAAATACTTTGAGCTCATTAAAATCAAATAGGGTTATAATCAATCACTCCACATATCTGCCTCGAAGTCGACTCGGGCCTTGTTGGAGTCGACTCGGCTAACTTGAGGGTCGACTCTGGAACACTTGGAGTCGACTCGTTCACAGGGTCTCCAAAACTGAATCTCTGCCTTTCAGACTGCTTTTCTCTGGGAGTCGACTCGGACAAACTGGAAGTCGACTCGGCTGATGTGGGAGACGACTCGAAGTCTTCTCGAGTCGGCTCGCTGACAGGGTCTCAAAAACTAACGTTCTGTCTTTTTGTCACTTTTCCATGGAGTCGACTCGGGACCATCTGGAATCGACTCGCCAAGCATCAGAGTCGACTCGCAACCTTTTGGAGTCGATTCGCTAACAGGGTCTAAAATTCATCATTCTGTCTTTCTGTCTGTTCTCAGTCGGAGTCGACTCGGAGAGTCCCGGAGTCGACTCGAGCTTGTGCCAGAAACTTCAAGTTTTCCGGAGTCGACTCGTAAAGTTCAGGAGTCGACTCGTGATGCAGACTTTGGATCAAATAGAGTTCAATACTTAACCAAAATACTCTGAACTAAAGCTCAAGGCACTTAGACCGAAATTCATAAAGATTTACCTGAAATACTAGATTAAACTCATTAGAACAACATAAAGCATACTCAAATGCTTTGAGCTCATCAAAATCAATTAGGGAATACTCAATCACTCCACATATGTCACTAATCATCTTGCTCACAACCTTTAGGATAAGTGTCAACATATTAGCCCCCATTGGCAAGGTCCTCAATATAGCTTGGCTGTGAATCCAAATCCATTTCGATTTCAGACTCTTTTTCTCAAAATATGTTCGGTATTTTTAATCAAAAAATACAATATCAAAATCAATAAAATATAATCCATATCCAACCTAAATATGTTCAATCAAGAACCATACAATATTTTAGAAAAAGGTATACAACACTATGCATCAAATTTATAAATCAAGAATAATTCAATTCAAAAAAATATTTATAATTTGCCGATAAATCTAAAAAAATATTACATTATTTAACTCAAATGCAATCCAATTAACAAATCCAATAAATCTCGAAAAATCCTTCTTAGGTCCTAATATTTAAAAATTATATTTTCAATAAGAATTTATCATGATTATTTCAGAATAGAATTCTAATTCCAATACCCTCATAGGGCTGACCAGGCGGGAATGCTAGACACCCCAGTCGATTCAATCAAAGTGAAATTTATCAAATTATGCTCGGACTAGGGCATAGATGGTTTAACAAAGATTGAGGTGATTCAATTTAACAGTATTTGGCACGGGTCAGGGTGAGGCTGACACGCTGCCCGATGACTCTGAATCAGGACCCTTCACTAGGGTCAATTCAAAATCATTATGAAGAGTCCCTACTGGATCCAACGATTCTAAAGAGAGTAGAGAGGGAAAGTTCAGTAGAGAGAAAAAGTTTAGTAACAGAAAAAATCTCAGTTCGAGTTCAATCAAGGGTTTAGATTTGGTTGTCAATAGCATAGGTCAACCTTGATCAATCAACATATCTCGCTATTAATTAAGAGAGAAAAACTTTGTATTGAGAGAATAAGAGAGAAAAAGCATGGGAAAGAGAGAAAAAGGAGAGAGAACAGAGTCCCTCTTAGCCAAGGAAGGAAGAAGAAAAGAGAGGGAAAGGGCGGCGGTGGTGGCACTTAGGGTCAGGGACCCACTGCTAGCCAACTAGCGGCCAACATCCGGCGGCGACTTGTGGTCGGCAACACCAACCCGCTCAAAATAGGGGTTTCGACCTTTCTTTAAACTGAGGAACATCATGCATTTCAATGGCCGAAGCTCCGACCATGGTCTCCTGCCACTTCAAGGGATTGGAGGAAGGCCCCAGTGACAAGCACCGGCGGTAGAACCAGGCGGAAAAGAGAAGTAACAGGGTATTTAATTCTTCACAAAAATTCGGATATCATCGGCCGGAAACAAAGCGTTCAAGGACCATGGAAGGGGGAGAGAGGCCAATCAAAGTTGTCGGGTTCTTACATGGTCCCGGCGACGGTTGGCAGCGGTAGAGGAAAGATGCCGAAGTTTCCGGCGGAGAGCTCCGATCGAGGTTGGACCTCTGATGGAGGATGGGGAGGAGCTCTTATAGAGCTCGGCTGCGACCAGAATCCGACGGGGATCAGATAGAATCCGACCAACTCAAAGAGGAAGCATATGCGCGCAAATGTTTTTATTATTATTATTATTATTATTTTTAGGGGCCAAAGCGACTGGGCGGACATGTTGACCGGGGCAGTTTGCTGGGCTTTACAAAACGTGTTTGATAACACCAATATCAGCAAATAATTGGTTTCCAAAGTACTATGATTTCTTTAGAAAAAAAAAAAAAAAAAGAAGAAAGAAAGAAGAAAGGGTACTATGATTTAAACAAATATAACCCCGTGCATTGGACCGGTATCCAACGCTAACCGGCGTCTAACGCTAATTGTCCAATTCTACAGCGCCACGTGTAGAGCGCCTAGTTGGCGTCCACTTTCGCTGTAACGTAATTGGCGTGTCATCGTTTATCAAATGGAGCCATTCTTCCCCCCTCCCTCCACATTCCTCTCCCTGTCCCCTCTCTCTCGCGCGACCCCTCCCCTCCATACCCCCCTCCCCCCCCCCCCCGCCTTCCCTGCTTAAAGAGCTTCTTGTTGCTCTTAGTTTCGAGATCCGCTTCTGTTCTTGTTCTTGCGGTTTTGGGGGGTTTCTTGGGTTTTCTTGGTTCCCAAACAATGGAGCTCTCTCCACGGTCCCGGAGGATCATCCAAGAATCCACCGGCAGCTCATTATCGGAGCTGCAGCCCTTCATCAACCTGGACGACCGCAGAAGCCTCCAAGTCCAAGATGAGATCTCTACTCTCAAGCAGCAGCAGCTTAACGATTGCGAGAAGGAACAGATCTGCCTCCGAGATGCAATCCGGGTCCTCCTGGAGTTAGTGGACAACTCTGGCATGCGCTTGCAACAACTCGAGGTTTGTGCTCCTTTCCCTAATTCTTGCCTTTTTAATCTCTCTCTCTCTCTCCACATATATACGGATAGCGTTCTTTAATTTTTCCTTGGAATTGTAACAGGATGGCACGAGCATGAACGCCACGCAGCTGAGAACGTGCCTCCAGGAAAAGGAGAACAAGGAAAGGGAAAGTGCCGAAATAGAGGATGCAGCGAGAGCTATCAAGAAACATCTTGAGCCTTTTGAGACGGTACAAAGACTTCAAACGGAACAGGTGCGAGATGAATCTTCTTGCTTCGGTTCTTCTTGATCAAAACTTGAAATAGTAATACTTTCTGAATCTTCCTGATTCAGTCAACTTCGATGTGCTGGACATAGAAATATTCCTGACTGTAGAGAAATATATATCAAGAAAATGGTGAAAACCAATGCTTGCATTGGTAAGAAAACACAAGGCATGAATGCAGAGTCATCTTTCCTTTGTTTACATGTTATACCATTCTTTTCGACATCAGAGCAACATTATAGAATTCTTTTTGATATGTTATACCATTCACTATATTAAAAAAAAGTACATGGAGGCAGAATAATCTTTTTTTCTAATGCCACTGTCATTATCCCAACTCTCTAATCTTGAATGTTCAAGTAAAGCACTTGATAGAATCGTTTATCCTTTGAGTAGACAATGGGTGTTTCACTGATCCTTTTAATTGGGAAAATAATTTCTGGCACTACGTTCTGCAATCTTGTATGGGTTGCTTCTGACCATTGATCGATCTTGTTGGATGCCCTGCTTCACCTATTTTTAGTATGCATCATTTCCATCTCCCCTCCATTTTAGGAGCTTTTCATCTTTTCTCTTTCCTTTATCTTCTTGGATATAGTACATATATATGGTCTTATATAATTATATATGGCCTTTGAAGGCATTCAGCTTTTACAGTTTGCAAGAACATCACATAATCCTCTGTTATTCTATATGCTTCTTCTATAAGTATATAAGATAATATCTTACTTCCAAAGATGAACCAAAATGTTATGGATGATACGATATAAGATCCACATCAGCTTTCTCGATCACCAACTTACTAGCACAATAGATTGGTTCTCATGAAGTCCTTCTCCATTGTATTTTTGTCACTAGCATGCTTGTTGTGACGTCCTAATTTCCACAGACAAGTTGCATATGTATGCAGGATTTGAAATAGGTCTTTCTGCTATATTTTATAGACAAGATAGGTTTCTCTTCATTTGATTTTGAATTAATTATATTTTCAGTTATAGCCATAAACCTGTGGACTCACGTTCCTCAGTCATTTTCCCTGTTCAACATAACTTGTGTATCCATAAAATTTGTGTATTTATAAGATGTTGCTATTTCTCCAGCTGGCAAGATTGTCTGATCAGCTTGAATCCTTACAAAGAGAGAACTCAAGCATAACCATCGAGCTTCAAAGAGCGGATCTGGAGGTAAGATAGAACAAGTTTTCTCTTGTGTTACCAATCATAGAAGTCTAAGTTTTTTTTTCTTCTTACAAATCATAAGCATCTAAGTTTCTTAATTTTTATCCAAGGCCGAGGCACTAAGCAAAGAGATAACGGACCTGCAGATGCAGCTACCTGAAGAAAGTGACTGCCTCCTACCTATTGAAAAGATAAACATATCTCCAGCATCTGAGAGCAAGCATTCCACAAGTGCTTCTGCTGAAGTGAGAAATATTCTAGACATAATGTGTGTGAAGTCCTTTTCAGCAATGAATTTGTTTCGAGAGTGGTGCATCTGGGGCTCGTATCTTGCTCTTCATAGATTTAGACGGACTCCTTTTCATGTGAAAAATTAAATCATTAGATTCTTCAGAGAGAAATTGTTGATAATCACTAGTGGTAATAATTCTTGGAGTAACAATTTTCCAGCAAAGAATAATAAGTAGATTTCCTTCATGCTAAACATTAGTTGCATCCAATCAGTGATATAATTAGACTACTGTGAATCACACGTTTATGCTTCCCTCATGTGGTTAAGACTCTTGGTATTGAATGATTAACTGAAGTATCACTTTATTTTCTCTTCTGACTTCATCATTGACTCTTGACTTCATAAATATAAGTTATGATGCCTAACACTTCTAAAAGAGTTGCAATGTCCAAATAATATCAGGAACCCAAAATAGGATAAGAAATGGGAGATATACTATTATTCCATTGCCTCATCATGATGCTTTCTTGTTTAATTTTAATTCTATGTCCAACTGGTATGCAGGGGATGTGAACTCAAGCCTAAGTGAAAGGAATCCAACCGAGAGGGCACTATATAGCGGTGCAGTAGAGAGCCACTTATACCTCCGTAACAGTACCATGGTTTTATACTGAGAAGTGCGACTTGTTCTTTGAGCAGTGTCTTCTATGCCATGTGGAGCTCTTCGACAGATATTTGAAGAGTGCTAGTGCTTCTTGTAGTGTTTTCTAGATTCAGCTTCATTTCTACTTCTTAAGTCTCCGTTTGGAGTATTTGTTCTTTTACATTCTTGCATCCACAGTGATAAATGAAAATGAATACCAAGCTATATGTTCTTGTCAATGTCTCATCATTGGTCCATGTTTTACTATACGTTTGTGTGATGGAAGCACTTGGTTGCCCAGTTTGGTTTGATACTTTCTTGATCCATGTGTTGTGTTGGAGTTTTAATTAAAAAAAAAGATTTAAATTTTTTTTATCTCCTAACCTTTAGTTGTTTTAAATGTTTTGAAATACTGTTATGTGAGACATCTCTTTCAGAAGAGTTGTGACTCTTCGGAAGAGAATGCTGGCTTCCGGAAAGATACGATGTTTTCGAAACATTATGTATTTTCGGAACCATTGCGTCTCTTCAGTCTTCGGATAGAGTCTATAATTAGACTTCTCCAGGATTAATCCTAATTTAATCTAATCTTTCTCTCTCACTGGTACTTTGTCTCTCGAGGATTTCTTCCACAGACAAAGTTCTTATAATTTTCTTCTATTTCTATATTTTTTTATTTTTTTTGGGTAATTGAAAGAGACGGTTAGGTCAAGCCTTCCTAGCGATCGTATTCGTCAGAAGATAATCAGGCGGAACCGAGTTATTGTTCTTTAGGGATGAGATCGCCGCAAATCTGCACGTAGGGGGCAAATCACGTTTTTAGAGCAGTGTATATCACACGCCTCGATCTAGGCAAGCTCTTTTCAATCTTCAGAGTTTATTTTAGTATATTATTCATTTATAATACTTCTATAAAATAATGATATAACAATTTCTAAGCACTATTTCTCCAACAGCTTAAGAACGTGATTTTAATAGAGAATTGTTGTAGCAACATTGTTATTGGAAGCTTGCTTGATATACAATTTTTTTTTTCTCTTTTTTTTTTTAATAGGATGATTCCATGGCCTATGACATCTGATGATTTACTATATAGTACAAAAGGTGGCTGCATGCAGGCAGTATCCCAGCTTCTGGGATCTGCTTTATGCCTCTTAATTCACCCAGCATCCCCATTAGTCTTTTCCTTACCGAGCATGCGATAAAAGATGTCCGTGGGAAAGGGAGATGCCAGAGAGGTGAATATAGATAAAATGTTTTGTTCCTGATTAGAAAGGGAATGGACAAGAAAGCCATTTACTTTCCTAAATTAAGAGGTTAATTTTGGATTAATTCCACTACTCACATGTCCTGAGAATGTTATTAACAAATTATCCAATTTAAAATGCAACAGTTAACTGTAAACACAGTACCAGACTTGGCTTCTATACATAGACAATGTTATCACATCATATGTGCATGCTTACCTACACAAAATACACAGTAACGGAGACTGGAATATCATATGCATGCAAATACATACAAATAATAAACTATAGCAGAAATGATGACAATCAGGCTAACATGTAAACAAAATTACTGCTGTAACCTGGTTCAAACGAACGAGTCATGCCAAGATTTTTGTTCCTGAGTGTAACCCAACCCATTGATAAATTGAGCGAACCTAACTACAAATGGGTCAACAAGAAAATTGGTCAATCTAACTTGATGTGCACCGCAGATGGAAGTGACTTAAACGTGTAAATTAGAGAACTGCGCGGCTACCAAGAGAGCTACGTAAAGCACTGGCCTGTCCATGACCGTATAAGCTGCATTAAAAAACAAGGACCCCAACTGGGAATGTGGTTTAACTATAAAGAAATCCTTAAGAGATAACACAGTTTACCAAGTCAACCATTTAGTCAATGATGTGAAAGCAGCGTTGCTTACAGGTTGACAAGGTTGGTGAAGCAAGGTACCAACATAGTGATTAAGAAAACTACCTAGATGACAAAAGTCAAAGGTAACCCAAATGTTGCAAAAGATTATAGGCCAAAGTTGGCTTGTTGAATTCTTTAACTCTGCAGTTCTTTGTCCAAGTGCCCAAGGTTCAATCTGTCATATGATTATGGCATTGACTGACTAAGAAATTTCAGTCAAAAATGATATGCTGTATGTATGGCAGTTGGTCTGAGAAAGGCAGCCTGTATGGTGCCAGATAATGGAGGAGCAATGGAAACCGAGTTATGTTGGTGATTCGTTTTTATGAGTGAGATATCTTAATTATGGTAAACTTGCAGATGGATATAGTTACCATCTGCTTAATAAAGGGCTACATGGTGTTTCATTATATGTAAAAATCTGTGATAAAAAAAGAGCACATGGAACTACCTTTGGACAAGATTATAATCAATTAGATAGTCTTTGGATATTTGTAACTGAGAAATGCATTTTAAATGAGATTATATTTGGTTGTAGTTGTTGCATTTACAAATATAATTTCAATGCTTGATGTAGTGGTTTTGTAGTTGCAGGAAAATAACATCACATATTTGTTTTCCCATATATAATAACTGTAGATGTATTTACTTGTATTACAAAATTGGTATTAATTATGTCTGCACCGCCCAGTAACCTTGCTAGGATTTAAACCTATCATAAAAATGCTTCCAAAGATTTTTCTAGTCGCAGTAGTTTGTCCTATGGCTAATTTGGCTATAAAACAAAATACCACAAATGGATCTCTAAATGTAGTTTGACCTATATAAAAGTCATATTGCTCTAAAAATTGTGCAAACAGATTTTTTGCAACTTTAAAAACTATACAGAAATTTTCTATAGATTTCAAATATTTGTAGAATTTTTTCTTCAACTTTAAAATCTGTGCAAAATTTTTTTGTAGATTAAAAATCCATATAGAAAATTACTGTAGCTTTAAAAATCATGGAGATTTTCTACAACATTAACTTATGTGCAATCTATTTTCTGCAATCTTTAATTTCTATGCAGAATTTTCTGCATTTTTAAAATTTGTGCAGAAACTCTTGCATTTTTAAAAGCTATGCAGAAATTATTATTGCTTTAAAAACTGTGCATATTATTAGCTATTCTTAAAATATATACTGTTGCTTTGAAAAATATACAAAAATTACAAAGTTACATTACTTGTTATATTTCTTCGTGTGGTTATTTAATTTTATTTATATTATTGCTCTTAATTGCATTTATTTCAAAATTTAGAATCTTACTTAAAATCTTACAAATCAAAAGAGTACTAACAAAAAGATGAACTGGCATATCCGAATTCATCATAAATTTGTAAGACAACTCAAAATGAGTAATGCCATTTTCTTGAAATTTGTCAAGTCTAAAAATACTTGGCAGATCTTATAATTAAGGGTTGATCTAGGAGTGGAGTCCTAGATTCATGGAGGGGGATAGGGCTTAAGTCCACTATTTGGTCACCAATAGTGGAAATCTAACCTCTGTGATTGAAAATCTCATGAAAGAGGTTCAATGTGGTAGAAATGAAGCTGATTGAGTGATTGTGTTCGGACTTATTTTTTGACGTATATCTTCTCCCATCCCTATGATGAGTGATCTTATCAGTGACAAAAATATATATTGAAAAGATTGAGTTATACTCTTAATAAGTCCAAGATATAAAATTTGTAGGGTATTAGGTCACAAATACCCTTGGAGGACTTACCTATGTAAGAAGTATTGTTTAGGCTGTGACTACGAGGTTGGGCAACTGAAGCGCAAGGCCTTTAAATGGCACTGACCACATAAAGATCCAATTTATCTGTACTATGTATGTGATCAGTAGAAGTCTGAGTCAAAGGACCTAGTTCAAGGTCTAATTCACTATAGTTTCTTCAAATAGATATTATCAATACTAAGTGAGGTTCAAGTCCATGAGACACCTCACCCATTGCATAATATAAGTTGCCTAAATATTCTACTATATGATGTTCAAAAAATTTAAATCTTTTGTGGGGGATTGTTGGAGTTTTAATTAAAAAAAGATTTAAATTTTTTTATCCCCTAACCTTTAGTTGTTTTAAATGTTTTGAAATACTATTTTGTGAGACATCTCTTTCAGAAAAGTTGTAACTCTTCGGAAGAGAACGCTGGCTTCCGAAAAAATACGATGTTTTCGAAATATTACGTATCTTCGGAACCATTGCATCTCTTCAGTCTTCGGATGGAGTCTATAAATAGACTCCTCTAGGATTAATTCTAATCTAATCTAATCTCTCTTTTACTGGTACTTTGTCTTCCGAGAGTTTCTTCCACAGACAGAGTTTTTTTTTATTTTCCAACTTTTTACTTTCTATATTCTTTTAAATTTTTTGGGCAACTGAAGCAGTCGGTCGGGTCAAGCTTCCCCAGCGATCGTGCTCATTAAAGCAGGATCGGGTTGAGCCAGGTTGTTGTACCTTGAGGACGAGATCGCTGCAAACCCGCACGTAGGGGGCGAATTACGTTCTTAGGGCAGTCTATATCACACGCCTTGATTCAGGCAAGCTCTTTTCAATGTTCAGAATTTATCTAGTATATTATTCATTTATAATACTTCTATAAAATAATGATATAGCAATTTCTAGGCAACTATTTTTTCGAACAAGTTGTATCAAAGCTAGTTGCACTCCTAACCATATTTGCACCTCCTCTTAATCTGCTTGCCACTCTCAACCAGCAACATGACATTGAATAGGCTTCATACAGTCAAACATTACGTGTATCAAAATGCTTTGATGCCAGAGCTCTGGTTTTGTTGGAACATTTAGGGTTTATTAATTTACACGGAGGGAAATATTTAAGGTTCCTTTCCATGTGGTCATTTACGTGAATTTATCCAACAGGTTCATTCATCTGTCATCTTAACTAATCTATTAATAGCCCAAGTCTATGATGGATCAGTCATAGCTAAATTGCCGATTTTTTTGCTGAAGCTCAAAATTTCAGGCTCGCTGCCAAGTTCACTTCCTTGTAGACAATCTGGAAATATGCACCTGCACTGAGAAGAGGTTGATATCGTCTCACCATCTCCATAGTCTGTTTCTTCTGGGAAGACAGAAACAATAGGGTCTTCAACAACCTTTCATCTTTGATTGGAGACTGCATTAGGAAGTTCTCATAATTTTAATGCAATATTTTACTTCTCTGTACCTGATATTTTAGCTTTTCTGATTCTTCCTGTCTGATCACTTCTCTAACCATCCAGACCCCTAACCCTGTTTCCTCCTTTCCCCCTTCATTTTACTTTCACTTTATGCTTATTCCATTTGTTGCTGGAAATTGGACCCGGGAGTGACCGCTCGGCTGAGAAGGAGGAGCTCCGGCGCGAGATGGCGGGTGGCGGTCTGTCGGCGGGCGGCGTCCTTCGGAGGACCTGCAAAAAGCCGGTGGCCGGGGTTTCTGGCGCCGGCCCTCCGATGCTCAAGTCGGAGGGAGCAAATATGTGGAGGGAGAGAAGAATATCTCAAGAGTTTCCGAGTTTTGCCAACCCCCTCTCTCGGAGGAGGGGTTTTTCTTTTATAGAGGGATATAGGTATACCTGTGATGTGACGGAGCGAACGGGTTACCGTATGATTGAGCATGTCGTATGAATTAATGCATGATCGTGTGAATTAATGCCTTGCCATATGAGATCAAGCTGACGGCAATGAGTCGTCGTGGTTGATCAGATGCAGCCGAGCGGACTTGCCGTGGAGGGCTTGAGATCCATGGATGGCATTAATTGTTGAGTGAACCGAAAATCAGCAGAGGCCATGCGCTTTAATGGTTGAGTGAACCGGAGATCAGCAGAGGCCATGCGCTTTAATGGTTGAGTGAACCGGAGATCAGCAGAGGCCATGCGCTTTAATGGTTGAAGGCAGTGGCAGGGCATGTTCCCTGGTCGAACTGCAGGAGGATGTGACCGCAGCAGGTGCGGTCGGGGGGCCGGGCTCTCAGGGTCGAGGATGCCAAGGTTGAGTGTTCAGACAGGGCGTCTCGAGGTCGGCCACCTGGTCGGGCGCCTGGACGGGCGCCTCCAGGTCGGCTTTTGATCGGGAGCCTGGTCGGGCGTCTTCAGGTCGGCTTCGATCGGGCGCCTGGTCGGGCACCTTCAGGTCGGCTTCGGGCCGAACGCCTGGTCGGGCGCCTCCAGGTCGGCTTTCGGTCGGGCGCCTGGTCGGGCGCCTTCAGGTCGGATGTCGTCAGGTACATGCTAACCGCGTGCCCTTATGTTTTGGAGTGGCTCATTTTTCCCCAACACTACCCTCCGTCTTCTGAGTTCGAGCCGCTAGTGGGCTCGGGCGTGGGAAGTAGTTGTTTCTACCGCATTGATGCGGGCCGGAAGATTTTGAATTATTTCGGCGCTCCGCGCGCTTTAAGGCGCTTTTAATGGGAGGAAATGGAGCGACACCCTTTCGCTTTTCGAAGTGTTCTCGCTTCGTGAGCTCATGATGGGGCTTCGCGATCCGATACGGCGCTTCCCTGATTCTGTATTCAAGGCGTCGGTCTAAATTTAATATGTCGTTTCGGTTTTCGGGGCCGATGCGTGGCACGATCTAGGCGGGGAGCGGGATCCTGTTTCGCCAATCCGGACCATCGGAGAAGTCTATATGAATGCCCTTTCTGGCCCCAGGGGCCTTTATTTGGCCGCCGCTATAGTCGCTCCTTGTTCCTTCTCTTTCCGTCCTCCTGTTCCTTTCGGCGACATCCTGAGGCGACCATCGCGTCTTTCTCTGATTCGTTGATATTTCCGGTGAAGATTTCAGTAGGTGCCTTCTCCCCCCTGTCTGCTCGGAGGTTTTTGTTTTTCTTCTTTTGATCATTTTTCTAGGATGGGTCGTGGTCCGGATGAATTCGGGTCCACTATGAGCGGTGAGGAAGTGGAGATGGCTGAGGAATGGTTTTTCCCTCAGCGGGGGTTCCATCTGGAACCTGCAGGGTCGGGGGATCGAGTGACAAGACCTCCCCCGGGTCGAATCGGGGTGTATCTAGAAATACTCTAGGCCGGCCTGCGGTTCCCCCTCTACGCGTTTGTGAATGAGCTCCTGACGACTTATCAACTTGTCCCAGCGCAGCTTGCCCCAAATGCGTGGAGGACAATCGTCGGTTTTTTATCCTTGTGCCTTGCGCACGGGATACCAACTTCTATCAATGTCTTTCGGTGGTGCTTCTTACTGAAGTCCAACCCGAGAGACGGAGAATGGCTTTATCTTGCCCTTCGGGGTGGTCGGTCATTCTTTCGGGGCGCTCCGACATCCATTCATGGGTGGAAGGAGAAATTCTTCTTTTTGTCCTCCGAGCGGTCATGGGGATTCAACCCCAGGTGGGGGCAGGCCCGGCACAAGAATGCCAACAGACTCCCCAAACTATCCGAGAATGAGCAGAGGATCCTCGATGCTCTTTACGGCCTCGAGGAAAACATCCTTCTGAACGACCTCGTAAGTGAGGACGCGTTAGTCAACGTAGGCTTGAGCTCGGCGCGCCCTCAGGGTAAGGGTGATGGTTTTTGTCGTTTGTTCTGCTCTTTGTCTCTTCTTTTCTAATATTCGAACTATCCTTTTTTTTTTCTCAGACATTCCGAAGATGGTGACCAAGAATGCGGCTCTCTACGCTCGGTTTCGGAAGAGGGCAGCTGAGACTGGTGGGGCTCCGCCCGAGCCTAGGAAGAGGGCCAGGTCTTCGGCGGGCGCAGCTGTCGAGGCTACCGCCCCCCAGGTCGGGTCTTCCAGGTCTGCTCGGCAGGAGGTCCCGAGCTCCGACCGTGGGGGCTCGAGCTCTGCGGGGGCTTCTGCGGCGCTCGCGTGCCCGGCTCCTATTTCTTAGCACCCTGGACGACAGCCTGTCGAGCAGCGGCGCTAGGTCCCCGAGCTGGGGAGCAATCAAGGGGCTCCGAGGTCGTCCCCGCCGAGCCTAGCAAGGCTTAGTCTCCCGGGTGGTGAGGCCCGACCGGAGAGGAGGTGTTACCATCCCGAGTGGGAGGTTTTTGAGGACGACTCGGCCCTCAACAATGCTGCAGTAGCGCGCCAGATTTTTCGGGTCACACTGCTCCCGGCTGACCAGGCCGAGATCCGGTCCATGAGCTACAACAGCTTCTTGGACGGAACTTACTACTCCGCAATCTGGGTAAGTTTGCCTTTTTGACTTTCGTATCCAGTTTTTAGCTTTAACTTACTCTTCCACTTGCTGTTTACAGCATCTCCACGAGGTCGAGACCTTGATGCACATTGCAACAGACTATCGGGAGCGGGCCCGAAGATGTCTGAGGGGTCAGGAGGAGGCCGAGAGGAAGCTCGGCGAGGTCGAGTTTTCGCGAGGGTGGAGGCCGCCGAAGACGAGCTTCGGGCTCTAACCGTGGAGCTCGAGGAGGAGAAGGGCACACATACCTTGGCCAGATCGGAAGTGCGCTCCGCAGAGGCTCGTCTGGCCGAGGCCCGCTCCATGCTTGTCGTTCATCAGAACGAGGTAAGAGCTGCTCAGCTCAAGGTCGAGCTGCTTGAGGCTCGGAAGAAGAAGGCCGAGCAGCGAGCTGAACAAGCGGTGCAACTCTTCCGGAAGTCGGAAGAGTTTCACGAACTGATGGAGGAGGAAGCCGTGGACGAACTTATCCGTGGCTTTGAAGATTTCTGAAATCAGCTTAAGCGGCTCTGCCCCGAGTTCGATCTCAATCTGCTTCAGCCGGGAGCGGGGATTGAGGGGGGCGAAGATGGGCCCGAAGGCCTGACTGAGGCCGAGGTTGAAGCGGCCGGGGAGGCCACTCGGGAGGCTTCCGCCGAGGGGGCTCTCGAAGGAGTTCCTGATGCTGCTCCTGAAGTTGCCGGCGACGTCTTAGCCGATGCCTCCACGATCGCGGCCGGGTCGACAGAAGAATCTGGGGGGGGCTCCAGCGGAGAGCGTCGAGGCGGCCGTTGTGGACAACCTTGGAGCCGAGCCCGCTCCGTAGGGTTTTGTTTCGGTCTTTTTCTTTTTGTTTTGTTTTGTAAGCAAGGTCGGCCCCCAAAATAGTATGGCCGAACCTCAGTTTTGTACTTAGCCTTCAAACTTTTATCAATAAAAAAAAACTTTCTTCTCCTAAATTTGCGCTTCTCTCTCTGTGTAGTAGATATTTAGACTAAAAATTCTCTTCAACGAATTCCTTGGGCTCGGCTAAGTTCGTAGATTTAGGGTCCGTAAACTTAGGCCCTGATTATGTTCGCTAAATTGTTAAGCTCAGATCCGATAGGGAAGGTTCCGAGCTCGGACTTTAGGAGTTTTCCGAAGTCTCTGAGCTCGGGCTTGAATCTTGCCGAGCTCTTGAGCTCGGCTCCCAAATTGCCTGAGTGCTAAGCTCGGACCTTGGACCCCGAGGGGGTTTTGCCCAGCCTTTAGGCTCAGCTTTTCGGGTGTGGGCTTACAAAAACTTTAAAGTTGGTTCCCGAGGTCGAGGGAGATTGGGCTTACTGTCGACACATGGAGGGAGAATTGATGAGGACGAGTGCGGGCTCGAAGGCCCGACCGGAGTCGAGTTTGAAGCGGCCGAGGAAGCTGTTCGGGAGGCTTCCGCCGAGGGGGCTCCCGAAGGAGCTCCTGATGCCGCTCCTAAAGCTGCTGGCGGCGTTCCGGCCGGGGCTTCTGCAACCGTGTCCGGGCAGGGGGAGGCCGAGGATCCTGAAGTGGTCGTCGTGGACGACCTCGAGGCCGGTGCTGAAGCTGCGCTGTTCATCCGATTCCTGTTTACCTAAAAATATGCTAAACAGATCGTTGTTAGAACTGACAAACAAAATTTAAATTAATTTTACTCTTACCTGTTCTACTTGAAGAATAGTGGTCGTAAGAAGTCGATCCACAGGAAGGCAGTTGGAGTTGCATAAAAATTAGAATATTCACTCGGATTCAAAATCGATTTTTGAATGATAAAGGAAAAACATTATTTCGGGGATGTGGAATGATTCTCGAGTCTATTAGAGAATGGTTTCTATTTGAAAATAAACAAAGGAAAGAAAGAAAACTTGCAATTGAAATTTGATGCAGAGTAGGATTCGATTTCTAAAGACAGAATATAAATTAAAATCGTCAATCGAACTGCAAAGATTCATTCCAAGGTTAAGAATTCTAGAATGCATATAATAAATTGTAGAATATTAAATTAAAACTTAGACATGTATTGCATAAAAGAAATTAAAAGATTGCATAAAAGCAGAAATTAACTTGAACCTAGAACAAGGATTGCATAAAAGAAAATTCATTGATTGCATAAAAAGGACAATTGCAAAAGAAATAAAATGAAGTTTGGAAGCCTAGTGCCTCCTCCTTCTACAAAATAAAACATAAAAATCAAAGGAAGGAATAAAAGAAATTAGAAAACTCCTCTTTCTTCCCTCCTCTATTTTTTTATTCTTTCTCTCTCCCCAAAACAGAGCATTTCTTTCTCTCTTCTCTCCCCATGGCAGAGCTCCCTTGTTTCTTTCTAGGACCTGCCGGCCACCACCCCGAGCTCACCTTCCTCCCCCTCCTTATAGATCGCCACGGCATGGAATGGAAGGCAGCGATAGATCCCGGGAGAGGAGGAGGGCGCGGTCTGCGGCCGTGTGCGGGATCACCTCACGGACGCGGGATCTCGACTGCATCATGGTGGAAGCAGAGGCGGAGGAGGCTAGATCGGCTCCGAAAGAGATGCGGACGGCTGGTAGGAGCCGACGTGGGAGGCTTGGATCACGGGAGACGGGCTGGCCACGGAACGGTTGCTGGAGGAGGAGGCGATCATCCGGGATCGCACATGGAATGGAAGGCGATTCGGGATCGATGGGAGGACACCGTGGACGCTGGGATTTGGGCGTTGAATGCCGATGGCTGGAATGGAGGAGATGGTGCTGCATCACGGGCGCTGATGTGGGATGCTTCGATCACGGAGAAGGGGGTCGTCCGGGATGCGGAAGGAGGGAGGAGCTTTCTCGGATGATCGGGACTTTGATCCGGAAAGGAGGAAACACGGGAAGTTGTCGCGGGATGTCTGGACGCGGAGGCTGCAGTGGCGGGATCGTCGGGAGCTCGTGTGCAGTGCTGGGAGGTGCGGTTGGGGTGCGCTGGTAGCGATGCGGATGGGGCGGACGGAGGCTTGATCCTGGGATTTTCTTTGCCCTCGTGAGATGGAGCTGGGAGACACCAAGTTCCATCCAATCAGTCATCTAGATAAAAATAAAAAGAAATAGTGTGATATGAAATTTGGCTTGTAGACGGACGGATTCAGTTCGTCACGGGTCATCTGTTCTGATTGGAGGTCAAGTGCAAGTCTTTCAAGTCATGGGTCACCCAGCACCTCATAGTTATGATATGGCCAAATTAGATTTACCCAAAATTCTTTCTCAAAAGCATAGAAAAATTGGATCCGATTCGGACCCGAACCCGACTCGGACCCGACCCGATTCGGATCCGAACCCGACTCGGACCCGACCCGATCTTCAACCGGGTCGGATCTGGAAAGGAATCCTTCTGAAGTCAAATTTGTACTCAATATGCATTTTATCTCTAATTTATGAAAATCTGTGTCAAACCCAAATATAATATTAATCCAGTAAATTTATCATTATCGATTAGCAATAACACTAATTTAGGTGACATGTAGGTCGCACTTTTGTGCTCTCATCACACCCCCCAACTAGCTTATTGCTAGTCTCTAGCAATTAACAAGCAAACGATAAAATGAGGGCACAAAAAGATGTAGTCTAACTTATGACTTTTTTTTTTAATTGAATCTAAATACACAAAACTAAGATATGTACCCATTTTCTTAGGGAGTCACGATTGCACTTAGCACGTGCAACAAGCCTTTAAACCCCTACGTTACCCTAGTGGACGAGTGTTGTCTCGTGAGGGTTTGCAGTGAAGTTACCCACAAACTTCATTAGTCAGGAATTTCTAATGTTTAACTCAAAATTTGAATAAGTATTATTGTATGAACTTAGAATTGCAAGGACAATAAAGACTTATTGCTATCATATTTAAGCAGACTCTAACTCAAGTTCCATTACTCCCCATCTATCTGCTAACAAGTCAAGAATGTAGTGAGGTGCAAGATAGTATCATATAAATGAGTGGCTTTTACTTACTTCCAACATGATCACTCCAATTTTCAAGACTTTTTAGAGTTAAATGGTAATGAACGCCCCAGATTTATTTATTTTATTTATTTATTTATTTTATTATTATTATTATTTATCAGACTGAATGCTAAGAAGAATGATTTGTGCAATATCTAGCCTTATTAAGCTTTCTAGCTGACCCATGTAGCGAGTGTTAGGCCAATGATTCCCGATCCAGATGGCTCAGGGCACTAGGTGTAGAGACACCCTAACAAGCTTAATAACTCAAGTTAACTAGGCTTCAAGGCCAAATTAGTCACTCAGAGTTTAATCTCAATCATCCTCACCTTTTTACGCGAACACTCGCTGCTTGCCAGGCAAGAGGCCCGGTTACTCAGTGAGAAGACTTAAAATAAACTCATTATTTTATTTTATTTTATCTCTTTCTTTTTTTTTCTTTTTTTTTCTTTTTTTTAATTAGGGTGTTCATCACACATATAACTTTAAATTATCCCGAAGATTAAAAGTATTCATATTAGTTGTAAGTATACATACTCCACTATTCATGTGCTTATGGGTAGGTGCTAAATCATCTTATTTTATGTTAGCAGAAGATAGGTGGGACGAAAACTCAAGATAGAACTGCTATCATATTCCTTAACTCAAAGCTATTGTCAAAGCAATTCCTAGTTTGTATAGCCAAAAAGATTCGAGTTTGAGTTAAAAATTTGAACTCCCCTTTTTTTAATTTTAATTTTAATTTTAATTTTAATTTTTAATTTTTTTGCATAAAAAATCAAAAATATTCTCACCCCCATACCTAAGTCTAACATTGTCCTCAATGTTAAAAAAAATTTAAGGCAATAATAGGACAGAGGAGAAGTTACCTGATATGGGTGGGTAAAGTGACAATTGGGGCCAAAAATCCCCAAACCTGCATGTTAATAAAATTATTTATTTATTTATTTATTTTTATGATTTTTTTATAATATTTACATGTTGGGTTGCCTCCCAAGAGTGCTAAGTTTTATGTCTTTAGCCAGACAAAATGTGGATTCATTTTTTTTTTAACCATTATCTAAGAATGGTTTTGGAAGAGTCCGAGGAAGAACAGTTGGCTGATGACGATCTATGCTCATGAGGGGAACAGAATTAGGGAGCGCATGCTCGACCCCTTCATCGGAATGGGCAAGGTAAGCTTCGAAAGGGTCCTTACTATAAGTTTGAAAGAAAGTCTCTTGAACCAAACTTTCAATCATGTCAACTTCATTGATTTTTTCATCGTCTGGTGGTTGTTTACTTATGTTAAAGACATTAAGCTCGACTTTCATATTGCCAAAAGATAACTGTAGCATCCCATTTCGACAATTGATCACAGCATTTGCTGTGGCTAAGAAAGGTCTCCCTAAAATTATAGGTGTGTGAATGTCTGGATGTATTACAGGTTCGGTCTCAAGGATAACGAAGTCCACAGGATAGTAAAACTCGTTTACCTTCACATTACATCCTCTACAATCCCCTTGGGGTACTTCACCGTCCTATCTGCTAAGGAAAGGGTAAGATTTGTGGGTTTTAATTTTTCCAAACCTAACTTTTGGTATACATAGTAGGGAAGTAAGTTCCACTGGCTTCTAAATCTAATAGGGCTCTCTAGATGATCGTCTCTCCTATTTTTATTTCAATAGTTGGGCAACCAGGGTCTTTGAATTTCGGGTTCTAAATCTAATAGTTGGACTTCATAGGTCGGATTTCCATTAGAATTGATTTGATACTGACCTATCTGACCTTGATTTTGTTGTCTACTAGGGTTAGGCACTGGTTGACTAGGTAGTTCACCTTTCTTCCTATCCCCTAGAGAGTTAGCTATTTGGCTCAGACTAACCTCAAGTTTTGCAATTACTTGCGTATGGAATTGGTTAGTCTGGACTTGGGCTGTATTGGTCTGTTGTTGTTGCTTGACAAAATCTTGTTGTTGTTTCATCATATTGGCCATTATGATTTCTAATGGTGAAGGTTGCTGTAGGATAGGGGCATTATAAGGAGGTACAGATGGAACCAAATGTTGGTTCATTTGTGATGGACCTATCCTGGGGTAGTTGTTCTGAAAATCTGGTGGACCACCTTGATGCTGAATAGGTTCGTTCTGCTTGTATGAAAAATTTGGGTGGAACCTATTATCAAGGTGGTAAACTGGGCTGAACGATTTGGGTGTGGGCTTCTTAAAGGCACTATATGAATTTAGAGCATTTGCTTGCTCGGCCTTTATGGTGGGCAGATTAGGGCAGCACTCCACTAAATGCTCCGAACTGTTACACAAGACATACAAACTATATGACTCGTGATCCACTTTCATGACAGGATTTGACTCTTTATATGACCCTGAACTAGTGGACACAGTGAAAGCATCAAACTTTTTGCCTAAATTGTTTACTCCAGTCATCAGATTGGATATAACATTTTTGAGATCTGGGTCTGTTTTTATTTCATAATTATCTGATTTTCTAGATCCGAACTCATCTCTATTTACTTCCTCACCATAGCTACTCCAATTTTGGGCGTTCTCGGCTAAGTCAACAAGAAATTTATAGGCTTGATCTGGGGTTTAGTTCATGAACCTACCCTTGTTCATGGACTCAATCATGTTTCTATGTGCCGGAGTTAGTCTTTTATAAAAGAAGTGGACCAGATCAGCCTGATCAAGCCCATGGTGCGGGCACTTGACCAAAAGATCATGGAATCTTTCCTAAAGTTGGAAAAATTCCTCTTCAGATTTTTCTCTAAAAGTTCTGATGGCATCCTTAAATTTTTCGGTCTTTACCATGGGATAGAACTTAGCCATGAACTTCCTAGATAGTTGTTCCCATGATGTGATGGAATTAGAAGCAAGAGAATACAGCTATGCAGCAGCACGATCCTCTAAAGTCATGGAATACAACCTTAATTTAATACCCTCTTCATCTAAGTTTTGATTTCTAAACGATTGACATATTGTCAAAAATTTGTTTAGATGAATGTAGGGTTGTTCACTTTCAAACCCATAAAATTTGGGTAACATGTTTATTGTTGCAGCCTGAATCTCGAATTGGGCTGCATTATTAATTGGTAATACTATGCAAGTAGGGGGACTAGCAGATGCGGGTGCGAACAACTCATTCAAAGTTCTAATGTGTTCACCCATTGTAGAGATTGACAGTTGGTTTACAGTTCGCAAGTTGTGATGAAAAGTTCTGTCAATCTCAGGATCAAGTGGGGTGAACTTATCCCTTAATGACCTTCTACCATACATACATTATCAACAATTCATTAGGTTTGACTCCTAAAATGAACGAAATCCTAAGAGAAGAGAAGGGCTAGACACAGATGACCACAACCAACACCACACAACAATTTGACCCTATTAGTCTTAGAATTAAGTGAGGTTTAGTAGCTTCTTAAATCTAGTTGCACAGAAATTTATCAAGTTAAAAAGTTCCTGAAATTCTCTCTAGATTCGACAGCTCCTAATCTCCCTTTCAGATTAAGCTTGAGCTTACCAGTTAAGCGATCCAGTAACTAGTGACCAGAAAAGTTCCGAGGTGTGTGGTGGTGCCAGAAGGGATACACCGATACCACAATACCCGTAACAGTTCTCACTGTTGTAAAACTTTCCTAGACATCACCAATTACTAAATTCTCACTGGAGTGGCTTTCAGCCGCTTCTTTTCAAGAGCCTAATTGAGCTCGAAAATCCTAAGGTCAACGTCTAATTGATTTTAATTTAATTTGGCTTAGGATATGTATGCAAGGTGGTGATTTTTGGGCTAAGGATAGGTAATGACTTTCCGACCTTATCTTTTTAATGGATTTTGCCCTTAAATTATTTTATGCAAATGCTTAATACTAAATGCAGCAAATAATCAATAATTTTTTTAAAGTTTATGCAATGTCATTAGGTTGTATTGACTAAATGAGCGAGCAATTTTTTTTTTTAATTTACTATTTTTTTAAATTTTTTTTATTTTTATATAGCAATAACTTGAATGTAAACTAAACACAATCCTTATGTGTCAGTCAATCTCCGAATGCCCATTGAATAAGCTTTGGAGATTACTCCGTTAGGAGCCCCAATATAGGTATGATAACCTCGGGGGATTGCACCCTATCAATTACTAGCAAAAATAATAAATTTTTTTAATTTTTTAATTTAATTAATTTTTTTACCTTTTTTTTAAATTTAAATTTCAAATTTTGAATCTCAGAATTCAACTTTTGAATTTAAATTTTTCAATTTTTGAATTTTGGAAATTTTTTTCATTTTTTTTGAATTTTATTTTTTTTACTTTTTTTTAAAAAAAACTTTAAATTTCGAATTTCAAATTTCAGAATTTAATAACTACGAAATTATTAACTAAAAATAATCAAAATAAGGAAAAAAATAAAAACTTACTACCGGAGTGCGTTCACTCCGGGCATCCAAAATCCGATTTGATCTTCGTGATCGTTTTTTGCTTCTCGATTTGCCTCTCCGGCAACGGCGCCAAAAATTTTGTTCGTCCGATTTCTGTTTACCTAAAAATATGCTAAACAGATCGTTTTAGAACCGACAAACAAAATTTAATTTAATTTTACTCTTATCTTTCCTACTCGAAGAATAGCGGTTGTAAGAGGTCGATCCGTAGGGAGGCGATTGGAGTTGCATAAAAATAAAAACGTTCACTCGAATTTGAAATCGATTTTTGAATGATAAAAAAAAAAATTACTTAGGGGATGTAGAATGATTCTCTAGTCTATCAGAGAATATTTTCTATTTGAAAATAAACAAAGGAGAGAAAGAAAACTTGCAATTGAATTCTAATGCAAAGTAGGGATTGATTCCTGAAGACATAATATAAATGAAAATTGCAGATCGAATAGCAAAGAAAAATTTTAGAGTTATCTTAAAACTAAGAATTCCAAAGTGCATAAAATAAATTGCAGAAATTTAACTGAATCTTAGACACGGATTTCAGAAAATAAAAATTAAAAATTTTATAACAAGAAATGATTACAGAAGTAAAAAAATGAAGATGAAGCCTAATGCTTCTTTTCTTCTGCAATTAAAAAAAAAAAAAACAAGGACTAAAAGAAAATCAAATAGAAATCTCCCCTTTCTTTTCTTTTTTTCCTAATTTTTTATTCTTTCTTTCAAACGAAACAGAGCCATGCTCTATTTCTTCCCTTTTCTTTTGACAACAGAGCCTTTCTTCTTCCTCCAACCGAGCCGAGAACCCGTGTCTCCTTGGCCTCGCCGGCCACCACCCAGCCAAGCTCCCCCTGTTCTCTGCCGTCCTCCCCTTTATATAGCTTGCCAGAGCCTTGAAGCCGGCGAAGGATCAAAACGGTCAAGGGATCAATGGGTGCTTGATCACGGTTGGCTGGTCTTGGGGGATCCGATTGCTGGGAGGAGGCTTCCCCCTAGCATCACGTCCAAGCCGCATCAAAATCCCACACTGCAATCAAGCTTTTTCCGTCCGTTTGCAAGGCGTGATCCCAGACGCCTAATCCAGCATCACGCGTGATCCCAGCAGACGTCCGCTCCTCCCAGCAGTCCGCATTCTTCACGCGATTCCAGCGTCCGTGATCAATCCCAGCCTGCATCACGCGTCCGTCTTCCTCTTACGCTTCATCATCAGCATCCGTAGCTCCCTCCCGAGATCCCGCGGCCAGCCCTTCATCCGAATCAAAGATCTCAGCCTCCTTTCCAGCGGCCCAAGAATCCGTCGGTATTCATCTTCCGCGCCCCAGCTCCATTCTGTGATCAACGCCCCCAACGTCCTCTTCCATTTCGATCCGCCCAAGGAGCCCGTGATCTAGCCATATTCCACGGATTGACGCCCTCCACCCCATCTGTTCGCGTCTGCCTTCTTCTTTCATTCCGAAACTCCAGCAACCCAGCCATTCCGTGATGCAGCAGTGCACGATCCTCCAAGCTTCTTCTGTCCGACTCCAAACGGTGATCAATTTCCACCTCCCGAGATCTCGCGCCCGTTTCTCCTCCTCTCCATGCGCAATCAAGGGCTTCAAGGTTCTGGCGAGCTATACGAAGAGGGAAAGAAGGCAGGCAGGGGGGGAGAGTTCGGAAATGAAGAAGAAGAGAGCGGTCACCTGTTTTTCAAATGCTCTGTTTTTCCTTTTGAAAATAGAGCATGTTCTTTTTTTTTTAGTTTTTAGTTTTATTAAAAGTTTTATTTTGAGAGCATGTTGTTTTGGGATTTTTAGTTTTAATAGAGAGTTTTATTTATGCTAAAGTTGTAATTTCTGTTGTTTTTAATTTTCGTTTTTTAAATTTTATAATCTTTCTTTTTTTTTATGCAATACATTAAAATTTCTTTCATGCAATCGATGTTCCAGTCTTCAATATTCCTAGCACTGTTTTCATCTATTTTATGCCAAGAGCTTTCTTTTTCATTAAATATATAAATGCTTTTCAAATTTAAGTACCTATCTTTCCGTTAATTTCAAGTAGAAAACATTTTCCGGTAGACCAGAGAATCCGTCAACACCCCCGACGTAATGTTTTTCTTCTATCATTCAAAAATTGATTTCGAATCCGAATGAACGTTTATATTTTTATGCAACTCCAACCGCCTCCCTGTGGATCGACCTCTTACGACCACTATTCTTCGAGTAGAACAGGTAAGAGTATAATTAATTTAAACTTTGTTTGTCGGTTCTAACAACGATCTATCTAGCATATTTTTAGGTAGACAGGAGATCGACAACAAAATTTTGGCGCCGTTGCCGGGAGGCAAATCAAGAAGCAAGAACGATCACGAAGATCAAATCGAATTTTGGATGCCCGGAGTGAACGCACTCCGGTAGTAAGTTTTTGTTTATTTCTATTTAATTTTTCATGTTTTGATTATTTTTAGTTAATAATTTCGTAGTTATTAAATTCTGAAATTTAAAATTCAGAATTTAAAATTTTGAAAAAAAATTTAATTAAAAAAAATTAATTTTTTTCCCAAAAATACTAAAATTTAAAAATTTAAATTCAGAATTTGAATTCTGAAATTCGAAATTTAAAATTTTTAAAAAAAAATTGCTATTAATTGATAGGGTGCAATCCCCCGAGGTTATCATACCTCTATTGGGGCTCCTCACGGAGTAATCTCCAGAGCTTATTCAACGGGCATTTGGAGATTGACTGACGCATAAGGATTAGTTTTAGTTTACATTCAAGTTATTCCTATATAAAAATTTAAAAAATATAAAATTTAAAAAAAAATTGTTTGCTCATTTAATCAGTACAACCTAATGACATTGCATAAGCTTTAAAAAAATCATTGATTATTTGCTGCATTTAGTATTAAGCATTTGCATAAAATAATTTAAGGGCAAAACCCATTAAAAAGATAAGGTCAGAAAGTCAGTACTTATCCTTAGCCCAAAAATCACCACCTTGCATACATATCCTATGCCAAATTAAATTAAAATCAATTAGACGTTGGCCTTAGGGTTTTCGAGCTCAATTAGGCTCTTGGAAAGAAGCGGCTGAAAGTCACTCTAGTGAGAATTTAGTAATTGGTGATGTCTAGGAATGTTTTACAACAGTGAGAACTGTTACGGGTATTGTGGTATCGGTGTATCCCTTCTGGCACCACCACACACCCTGGGACTTTTCTGGTCACTGGTTACTGGATCGCTTAACTAGTAAGCTCAAGCTTAATCTGAAAGGGAGATTAGGAGCTGTCTAATCTAGGAGAGAATTTCAGAAACTTTTTAACCTGATAAATCTCTGTGCAACTAGATTAAAAAGTTACTAAACCTTCTTTAATCCCAAAATTAAAGAGCCAATCCATTGTGTGGTGTTGATTGCGGTCATCTTAGTCTAGCCCTTCTTCTTCTCTTTTAGGATTTCGTTTAGGAGTCGAATCTAATTACTTGTGGATAATGTATGCATGGTAGAAGATCATTAAGGGGTAAGTTAACACCATTTAACCCAGAGGTTGGAAAAAATTATCGTCACATCCAACAAATTATTAATCAACCACCAATTTCTACAATGGGTGATCATATTAGAACCCTGAATGAATTATTCGCTCCTGCATCCGCTAGCCCACCTACATGTATAGTGTTGCCAATAAATAACGCAGCCCAATTCGAAATTCGGGCTGTAACAATAAATATGTTACCCAAGTTTCATGGGTTCGAGAGTGAACAACCCTACATTCTTCTAAACAAATTTTTGACAATCTGTCAAACGTTTAGAAATCAAAACTTAGATGAAGAGGGTATTAAATTAAGGTTGTTTCCCATGACTTTAGAAGATCGTGCTGCTGCATGGCTGTATTCCCTTGCTTCAAATTCCATCACATCATGGGAACAACTATCTAGGAAGTTCATGGCTAAGTTCTATCCCATGGTAAAAACTGAAAAAATTAAGGATGCCATCAGAACTTTTAGAGAAAAATCTGAGGAGGAATTTTTTCAACTTTGGGAAAGATTTCATGATCTTTGGGTCAAGTGCCTGCACCATGGGCTTGATAAGGCTGATCTGGTCCACTTCTTTTATAAAGGACTAACTCTGGCACATAGAAACATGATTGAGTCCATGCACAAGGGTAGGTTCATGAACCAAACCCCAGATCAAGCCTATGAATTTCTGGTTGACTTAGCTGAAAATGCCCAAAATTGGAGTAGCTATGGTGAGGAAGTAAATAGAGATGAGTTCGGATCTAGAAAACCAGGTAATTATGAAATAAAAGCAAACCCAGATCTAAAAAATGTCATGTCCAATCTGGTGACTCGAATGAACAACTTAAGTAAAAAGTTTGATGCTTTCATTATTTCTACTAGCTCGAGTTCATATAAAGAGTTAAATCCCATTATGAAAGTGGATCACGAGTCACATAGTTTATGTGTCTTATGTAACAGTCCGGAACATTTAGGGGAGTGCTGCCCTAATCTGCCCACCATAAAGGCCGAGCAAGCAAATGCTCTAAATTCATACAGTGCCTTCAAGAATCCCACTCCCAATTCATTCAGCCCAGTCTACCACCCTAATAATAGGTTCCACCCAAATTTCTCATACAAGCAAAATGAACCTATTCAGCATCAAGGTGGCCCACCAAGTTTTCAGAAAAAATTTTCCAGGATAGGTCCACCATAGATGAACCAATCATTAGCTCCACCTATCCCTCCTTATAGTGCCCCTATCCCTCAACAGTCTACATCGTTGGAAGCCATGATGGCTAACATGATGAAGCAGCAACAAGACTTCATCCAACAGCAACAACAGACCAGCATGGCTCAAACCCAGACTAACCAATTCCATGCGCAAGCAATTGCAAAACTTGAGGTTAGTTGATGAGAGCACAAAAGTGCGACCTACATGTCACCTAAATTAGTATTATTGCTAACCAATAATGATAAATTCACCGGATTAATATTATATTTGGGTTTGACGCAGATTTTCATAAATTAGAGATAAAATGCACATTGAGTACAAATTTGACTAAGGATCCCTTCCCAGATCCGACCCGGTTGAAGATCGGGGCGAGTCCGAGTCGGGTTCGGGTCCGAGTCGGATCCAATTTTTTAGGCTTATTGAGAAAGAATTTTGGGCAAATTTAATTTGGCCATATCATAACTATGAGGTGCTAGGTAACCCATGACTTGAAAGACTTGCAATAGACCTCCAGTCATAACAAATGATCCGTGACGAACTGAGTCCGTCCGTTTACAAACCAAATTTCACATCACACTATTTGTTTTTTTTATCTATATGACTGAACTTGGTGTCTCCCAGCTCCCATATCAGGAGGGCCAAAGATCGCACAACGCCCAGCCATCTCGTCTGCCCACGTGCATCTCCTCCTTCATTCCGTGATCGATCTCGCGCTCGCAGCTCTTCCGTGATCAACGCCACAACTCCTCCGCCTCAGCCCGCGCCTCCTTCAGCCCGTGATCCGGCGATCCCGCACCGCACCCCCCTCTTCCAGAACCGAGAGTCCCAGCATCACGCGTCCGTGAATGGCATCTCCGGTGATCCCGCAATGTCCCAGCTTCATTCCATGGCAGCCTCCGTGTCCGGACATCCCGCAACCAGCCGAGAAATGCGCGGCATTCAACCTCCAGCCCGTGATCTAGCACGGATTGACGCCCTCCGCCCCATCCAAGCCGTGATCGGACTCCCAGAAATCGGAACCCCCAAGCATCCCGTCCGCCCACTGCATCTCCTCCCTTCCGATTTCAAGCATCCCAGCTCCTCCCAGCATCACGCGGCCATGAATGGTGTCCTCCCGAGATCCCGCATGCATCAGCTCCCGGAATCCAAGCCTCCCGTGATGCCAGCAGCGATCCCAGCAACGATCCCGCAGTCAAGCCTCCGAGTCCGCCCCTTCCGAAATCTCAAGCATCCTCACTTGACCTATAAATAGGGGGCCATCGGAAGAAGAAGAGGAGGAGGCGGGGAGCTCTCGGCGAGTGGCCGGTAGGTCCAAGGCGGGTGGTCGGCGAGCCCAAAGAAAGGAGAAAGAAGAAACAGAGCATTGCTCTGTTTCTCTTGGGAAGAAGAAAGAATAAAAAAATTGTTATTTTATGTTGAGGGAGAAGCTTATTTGTTTTATTTTTTTTATTGTTATTTGTAAAAGGGAAGAAACATTAGGTTTCTAATCTCCACTTTTATTTGTAATGAATTTTCTTTTTATCAAATCTATCATTTCTTTTTCATGCAATCCTTGTTCTAGGTTTAAGTTAATTTCTGTTTTTTTTTAATGCAATCTTTTAATTCTTCTTTGATGCAATATATTAAATTTTCTTTTATGCAATTTATGTTCTAGGGTTTTGATCTTCTTAGCACTTACTTTCATCCATTTTAATTTATGCCAAAATTTTCCTTTGAATAGTTAAACATTTCATGAATTTATAAATGCTCTTTGATTTCTAAGTACTTATCTTTGTTATTTTTAAATAAAGAAAATTCTCTGGTAAATTAGAGAATCTATCATCATCCCCGACATCATGTTTTTCTTTTGTTATTCAAAAATCGATTTTGAATCCAAGTGAATGTTCTAATTTTTATGCAACTCCAATCGCCTCCCTGTGGATCGACCTCTTACAACCACTATTCTTCGAGTAGGAAAGGTAAGAGTAAAATTAATTTAACTCTGTCTAGCATATTTTTAGGTAGACAGAAATCGGACGAACAGAATTTTGGTGCCGTTGCCGGAGAAGGCAAATCGAGAAGCAAGAACGATCACGAAGATCAAATCGAATTTTGGATGTCCGGAGTGAACGCACTCCGGTAGTAAGTTTTTATTTTTATCTTTATTAATTTTCCTTATTTTGATAATTTCTAATTAATAATTTCGTAGTTATTAAATTCTGAAATTTGAAATTTAAAATTTAAAATTCAAAAAAAAAAATAAAATTAAAAAAAAATAATTCAAAAATTCAAAAATTCAAAAAAAAATTTAAATTCAAAATTTGAATTTTGACATTCGAAATTTGAAATTTAAAAAAAAGAAAAAAAAATTAATTAAATCAAAACAATAAAAAAATATTATTTTTGCTAGTAATTGATAGGGTGCAATCCCCCGAGGTGATCATACCTCTATTGGGGCTCCTCACGGAGTAATCTCCAGAGCTTATTCAACGGGCATTCGGAGATTGACTGATGCATAAGGATTAGTTTTAGTTTACATTCAAGTAGGGCTGTTAACGAGCCGAGCCGAGCCCGAGCCTCCGCAGGCTCGGCTCGGCTCGTTTCACCAACTTCCCGGCTCGGGCTCGGGCTCGGGCTCGGTACCGAGCCCAGGATTGGGCTCGGGCTCGGGCTCGGGCTCGGGCTCGGGCGGCATAGCTCGGGCTCGGGCTCATGAAGCTCGTTTGCCCGAGCCCGAGCCCGAGCCCGAGCCCGCCCCATCCCCAGCCCCATCCGGCCATCCCCGTCCCTGTCTCCGTCGACCGTCGGAGAGAAGAACGAGCAGCCGCCAGCCGAGCTCAGTTCCGGCGGTTCGTCGGAGATGAATGAAGGAAGGAAAGAGAAGAAGAAGAGAAGAAGGATAGAAAGAAATTAAAAAAAAAGGAGAAGAATGACTCACCTTCATCTTCTGAGACGAACGAAGGGCGGCGGAGGGAGCTCGGATCTGGAGAGCTCGCGGTCGTTAACAACCCTAACGACCGGTGCCTTCTTCTGAGACGAACGAAGGGCGGCGGAGGGAGCTCGGATCTGGAGAGAGGGAGAGGGAGAGACGAACGAAGGCGACTCAGAAGAAAGAAATAAAAAAAGAGAAGACGCACCTCGTCGGCCGGTGCCTTCTTCTGAGACGAACGAAGGGCGGCGGAGGGAGCTCGGATCTGGAGAGCTCGCGGTCGTTAACAGCCCTAACGACCGGTGCCTTCTTCTTCTGAGACGAACGAAGGGCGGCGGAGGGAGCTCGGATCTGGAGAGCTCGCGAAAGCGACGATCGCCGGTGGAGGAGTCGGCAAAGAGGGGAAAAGAGAGAGGGGAGAAACGGAACCGAGCTCGGCATCGGCGGCGGAGGGAGGCAGCGAGTCATCGGCGGCGAAGGAGAAAGGCGAGAGGGGAGGGGAGGGACACCCGGAGGGGAGGAGGGGAGGGATACCCGGAAGAGGGGAGGGGAGGGCACCGGAAGCTTCTGGAGAAACCCAGAAGAAAGGAGAAGAAAAAAAGAAAAAAAAAAAGAGGAGGTGGTCAGCCAGTCAGGTGGGAGGGAAGGATTAACGAATTGGGTTTGGATTAACGGGCTAAGTCCCAACCCAAACCAATCCAATTCGATTTTGGAGCTCTCTTTTGGGCTCGTTTGGGCTCGCGAGCTGCTCGGGCTCGAGCTCGGGCTCGGGCTCAGATTTAAACGGGCCTCATTTTGGGCTCGGGCTCGGGCTCGTTTGACTAACGAGCCGAGCTCGAGCCGGGCTTTTACCGAGCCGGGCCCGAGCCGAGCCCGAGCAGCTCGGCCCGTTTGACAGCCCTACATTCAAGTTATTCCTATATAAAAAATTAAAAAAAAACAACATAAAATTAAAAAAAAATAAGAAAAATAAAAAAAATTGCTTGCTTATTTAATCAGTACAACCTAATGACATTGCATAAATTTTAAAAAAATCATTGATTATTTGCTGCATTTAGTATTAAGCATTTGCATAAAAGAATTTAAGGGCAAAACCCATTAAAAAGATAAGGTCAGGAAGTCATTACCTGTCCTTAGCCCAAAAATCACCACCTTGCATACTTATGCTAAGCCAAATTAAATTAAAATCAAATTAGACGTTGGCCTTAGGGTTTTCGAGCTCAATTAGGCTCTTGGAAAGAAGCGGCTGAAAGCCACTCTAGTGAGGATTTAGTAATTGGTGATGTCTAGGAAAGTTTTACAACAGTGAGAACTGTTACGGGTATTGTGGTATCGATGTATCCCTTCTGGCACCACCACACACCCCGGGACTTTCTTGGTCACTGGTTACTGGATTGCTTAACTGGTAAGCTCAAGCTTAATCTGAAAGGGAGATTAGGAGCTGTCTAATCTAGGAGAGAATTTCAGGAACTTTTTAACCTAATAAATCTCTGTGCAACTAGATTAAAAGCTACTAAACCTTCTTTAACCTCAAGATTAAAGAGCCAATCTATTGTGTGGTGTTGATTGCGGTCATCTTGGTCTAGCCCTGATCAGTTCTTTCAATTTTGAAAATAAACCACGCAATAGCACGTATCCTGTAGGATAGTGATTACGGGCGTCGGTCCACAGGGATTGGAGACAAGTTATTTTTCTTTTAAAAATAAATCACGAAGAAGAATTTGTTAACTTGATTTAACTAAATTAATCTATGAGTACGAATTGAAATTTATCAAAGTAGATGGATCTAGGGTTTGGAATCCACTGCGTAGCGTTGCATTAGGGACTGTGTTCTTAATTTTTATCTTTTGGAGGCATGCAAATTGGCTACAAGCCTTTTAAAATAAAAACATAAAGAGTTTTAGGAAGATCCATCTTCGGTATAGCATGAAGTGTCTACCTAAGTATGCTAATCTAGGGTGCAGCACACCTCATCTTCCTAGGCATGGATCATCTTAGACTACTTTAGCAAACATGAATAGTAAATGGCATGCTCAAGGTTTAAACATCATAAAAGAAATATTTTCTTGAAGATAAGAATTTAAACAAGCTCCAAAATAATAAAAAAGTAAGAACTACAATGCCCCTGATACATTGCTAGGGCTTCATCTAGCCCTAGATTGGACGTTTAGCTGCGCATGGCTTCCGGACGACCTTCCATCTTCAAGTAAAAGTCTTTCCCTCTCATTCTTCCCAAAATATCACAAACTATTCTCTTTCCCCCCTCCTTTCTTTTTTTTTTTTATTTCTTTTCTCTGGTTCGGCTCTCTTCTTCTCTTCACCGAAACAGGGTCTCCCCTGTTTCTTTCGAACCGAGCTCCCTCCCCCTCTCTCGATGGCCACCCTCCTCCTTTTAATCTCCCCGGGCGCCGGTTCAGCATCGAATAAAATCGGATCTTCCCCGATTTTGGGCGTGGGGATGGAAGGGAAGGAGCTGGACGTGCTGAATCTCGGATCTTGCTTGGAACGGCAGCTGTGAGGAGGCGGGGATGTTGGGATCGGCTGATGCGGAAGTCATCCGGCTAGCTGGAGATGTTGCTGGCTGATACGCACGGTGATCGCAGGAGCTGGGAAGATGTGAGGCGTGATGGCACGATCTCTACTGATCTGGGCGTGATTGGGAGCTGACATCCGGGACGCCATGGCTGTGTTCGAAATGGAAGGAAATCCGGATGGCCGGAGACGCGCTGCAGATTACTCGGATGAACGCCTGATTTGCTGGCTGCATCGCGGGATGAGAGGAGATCTGGAAAATGGTTGGATGCACGGAAGGGGGGCTGGTTCATCGTGGGATACGCTGGGAGAAGGGCAATTTCCCCTGCTTCGGATCGCCTGATGCAGAAGATATTTTTTGTTTTGAAGCAGGGGGAAAACATGTAGATTTGATCCGTGAGCTGGGTGTTATTCGTGGAGGGAGATAACGAGAGGATCTGGGAGGATTAGGAGAAGACGAGGCTTGACTCGCGGATGCTGGGAGCTTCGGAGAAGGAAAGAGATGATCTCGGCTTTTGTTCTGGAACAGGGGATTTTGCATTTGATTTGGCTTGGCTGGGATCAATCCGGGTGTTTGTGTTGTTGCCGTTGGATGAGAGGAAATCTAGGGAGAATCCGGAAGAAGATGAGGATCAGTGGTTTGTTCTTTGTTGGGGACTTGGTTGGCCACGGGATAAGGGTGGTTACGAAAGGTTTGAAGCAGGGGAATTAATCCTATTTGGCTTGGGAAGAGACCAATGACCACAATTTTCTGATATACTTTGATGTCTTAGAAACAAATGATTGGACAGTATGGGAAGAGAATTAGGTGAATTTGTGAAGAGATAGGAATTAATGGAAAACACAGAGTTTTTTTGGAGGAGAGTTCTTGGAGTCGACTCCGGAGGATGTGGAGTTGTGAAATGATGCAGTGTAGGTTTAGACTTTATTTAATTGAGCTTGACTTGACTTGCATACATTAGGCTCAATCAATAATCAAAATCGAATTAAAATGCATTGACGAGGGTGAACATATTTCTTATGTTTAAATTTAGAATATGTGCATAAAAATAAGAATAAGTGCTATGTAAAATAGATTAATTTATACATTATTTAGCACTTATCATACCCCCAAACCTGCATTTTGCTAGTCCTCGAGCAAAATAAAACTAGAAAAGAAAAAAAAACTCTAACTCACTTTCGCAGGCATCGCGATTGCATTTACCATATGCAATAAGGCTTTAAACCCCTAGGTTACCCTAGTGGACGAGTTATAGTCTCGTGAGGATTTCCAGTGAAGATACCCACAAACTTCAATCTTAAAATAAATCATTTATTATTATTGTTATTATTATTATTTATTATTTATTTATTTATTTATTTTTTAGATCGATTGATCTATGAAGTGAAAATCAAATTCCAAATGCATACTAGCTAAGAATTTCAATAACTCTCTTCTCTTTTTTTTTTTAAATCTAATTTAAGATACATAAATGATAAGAATTTCAAAGCACACACGGTTTTATTTACTAAGTCAGCCCAAATCCTAAGTCAAGATGCAATTCAAGTTGAAGTCATCAAGTTCCGTTAGGAAAGTTATAAGACTCATTTATACCGGAGCGCTCGGTGAAATCTGGACCGTTCCCAAGCTAAGGATTTGGATCTCCAAAATGTTGCTAATACCAGTAGTTTCCAAGGATTGGTCGAAAGAACCTGCTCACTGATTCAAAATCATCTTATCTGCAGGATTTCGAGAGTTGTGGATGTTTATTTTAGTACCTCACGGGCTTTATCTGTAATATTCCAGTTTACTCGAATTTTTATAACGACGGCTTTCACACTGTTGTCTTTTTCAAGGTCAATACAGAGTTTTTTTTTCTCATTGAAGGTAAGAATTTTTTCAAGAAAGATATATAAATTGTGCACTTTTACTCTTGTGGTGATTTCTCCGTGTAACGAGCAATCAGTCGACAACTCTCACACCAGTTGGCATAAGGTGTCGGGCATCAAGACTTTCCTACGGACTTATGCTCGAAGTCCTCATCACAAGCCCACTTGACCTTTGACAATAGGTAGCCCTTTTCGATGTTCCTGACTAAATCCATTTTCATTGATGATTTTTTTTTTTTTTGGGATTAGATAAGTATGATTCATCAGGGTCCAAGGTTGCTACCATACTCTCAACATAATGTCGAGCCTAGACCTTAGAAGAGTTGGCCAGTGTGTAGTGAAATTCCAAAATATTAATTAGCTTATAACTCCCTAAGAGAGACTTAATAAAAAGAACTTAAATTTGTATTACTTCCGACTAGTCATTGGGCTTTTTAGATTTTATATACGCTGTGTGTTTATCATTCTCGCATTCATGTATAGAAATTAGGTAAAAAAAATAAAAAAAATTAAATTATAAAAATGAACACAATTTTTTTAAAAGATATTTTATATTTTTATATTTTTATTTCTTTTGATAAACCTGACATTATGAAGTGAAAACGAATGCAAGAGATGCAAACAAAACAAAAAATGATTAAAAATACTTAAAAATACCTCCAAACCTAAACCTAACATTGTCCTCAATGTTAAAGAAAACTAAAAGAATTGGATTGCCTCCCAACAAGCGCTAAGTTTATTGTCTTCAGCCAGACAGTGAGGTAGTTTTTGCATCTCCTTCTATGAGTTCATCTATTTTGTCTATCATAAAACACTCAACTTTCCTCGCGGGTTGGTCGTCCGCATTGAACACATTTAATTTTACCTTCATGTTCCCAAATGATATGTTCATTACCCCCGTTTTACAATTTATGCACGCATTGGCTGTTGCTAAAAAGGGCCGCCCAAGGATCACGGGGATTTGTTTCTTAGGATTAGGTTCATGTTCCATATCAAGAACAATGAAATCTACTGGAAAATAGAATTTGTCTACCTTGACAAGAACATCTTCAATTATCCCACGTGGTGTTTTTACAGATCGATCAGCCAATTGAAGGGATACTGAGGTTGGTTTTAACTCACCTAACCCAAGTTTCTCATAAACTGAATAAGGTAAAAGGTTGACACTTGCCCCTAGATCTAAGAGTGCTCGATCAATGAAATTATTTCCTAAAACACAGGAGATGGTGGGAGCACCAGGATCTTTGAATTTCGGAGTGATGTTGTGTTGGAGAATAGAACTCACTTGCTCAGTTAGAAAGACTTTTCTGGGCACATGTGTCCTAAATTTTCGCTTTTGGGTGCACAGGTCTTTAAGAAATTTGGCATAGGAGGGAACTTGTCTAATAGCATCAAGAAGCGGAAGGTTGATCCTCACTTGTTTGAAAACCTCCATCATTTTCTCTAGTGAAGTTTCCTTTTTGCCAAAGGGAGAGGGTGAATTAAGAGCTTCAGGAAATGGGGCCTTTGGAATGTGAGTTTTGGCAGAAGGTGGACTAGCTGAAGAAGAAGAAGGTTTTAGAGTTTCATCTGCCACATGTCTATTCTCTTCTCCACCTTTCTTATTGTTATCTTCCCCAATCTTATTGTCTACTACACGTCCACTCCTTAGGGTAGTCAAAGCATTGGCTTGTTCATGATGAATTGCATTTAATTGATTTTCTTGAGCCATGTATTGTCCCCTAGGATTACTTAGTGGTTGGCTTGGAAGCTTTCCTTCCTCTCGCTTGTTCAGTGCATTAGCTAGTTGCCCCATTTGGGATTCTAGCTTGACGATGGATTGCGTGTGAGAGTGCACCAATTGTGTAATGGTTTCCAAACCTTGAAGGGCGTTCAACACTTTCTCCTCAAAGGCTGTGTTTCTTTGGGGTGGAGGAGGAGTGTGTTGAAATTGAGTCGAGGGACGGTAAGGATGAATATTTTGTGGGGTTTGAAAATTCTGAGGGTTTTGAAAATTTTGGGAGTAGGGTTGGGCAGTATTCGAAGCTTGCTACCTCCAAGAAAAATTTGGATGATTCCGCCATCCCGGATTATATGTATTGGAAAATGGGTCATTACCCGGTCTAGGCTGTGTTTGAGCAACATTGATGTGTTCTTGCACGAGTTCGGGGAATTGGGGCGCTGAAGGGCACTCATGAATAGGGTGGGATGGGCTAGAACAGATATTACACACTTGTGCTTGGGAAGAGTTCATGTAATACCCACCTATCATCAGTTGATCAATCTTATGGGACAATGCATCTACCTTGCTAGAAAGGTCCATAGAATGACTTATTTCACAAATGTTCCCTTTTCTTTGAGAACTCAGGGGTGCTTGACGAGAACAAGAAGCATGGTGGAGGGAGTTTTCATTAAGATTTTCAAATAATTGCCATGATTCATGCTCATTTTGAAGCATGAATGTCCCCCCACATGCGGCATCAATCATCTGACGGTTTCGTTCAATCAATCCGTCATAGAAACATTGCACTAGTTGCCATTTAGGTATAAATGATGATGTGGGCATTTACGGATTAGGTCCCGAAATCTCTCCCAAGTTTCATGAAATTCTTCTCCCTCAGTTTGGGAGAAGCTTGTGATGGCGCGTCTAAACTGGTTCGTTCTTCCAATGGAAAAGTATTTTTTTAAGATTTCTTGTTGCATTTGATCCCAAGAACGAATTGAGTTGGCTTCTAAAGAATTCAGCCATTGTTTGGCTCTATCTTTAAGGGAGAAGGGGAATAATCTAAGTTTTAGAGCATCATCAGTAAAGTTCTGAATCTTGACAGTGGTGCAAATCTCAAAGAATTCATCTAGGTGTTTATATGGGTCTTCATTGGTGAGCCCATGAAAAGATGGGAGCATTTGGATCACACTAGATTTTATTTCATATTGTACAGCTGCTACTTCAGGTAATCGAATGCAAGATGGGGAAGTGTAAGTGGTGGGAGTAAAGTACTCCCTCAGGAGTTTGGGTTGTTCTTCAGCCATCTCAGGAGGTTTCGATGATTCTATTGTTCTAATCTTAGCTCGAATATTTCTAAGGGTCCGTTCTATTTCAGGGTCAAAAGGTAATAGGTCACGTACTCTAGAACGACTCCCTTGCATACACTAGTACTTGATCAGTCAAGCATGCAATAAAAGAAAAACACATCAATCCTTGTATTTGTCCTAAAATCACTAGACAGCTCCTAACTGGTTTGAAGAGGGCACCTAAGCCTCCAATCCGGTCTAATGAACCGAGTTGACCAGATAAGCTCCCAGGTAAGTGGAGGGGTCACGATGCGTTTGCAAAGGTCCCACTTAAAACCCACTTGCCTCGAACAGATGAATTGTCTCCCTTATAGGGACAAAGCTTGCCTAGACATCAACTAAGCCACAGAGCGAAATTGGTGCAACTTTCGGTGATCTTCGTCATATTGAGCTCGAATGTCCCTAAGAGCCAACGTCTAATTGATTTTAATTAAGCTGACACTATGTGAGATTGAGTTCACCTAAGTTGGGCAAGAGTCCGGTGATGAAATCCGGCTCTTATCTTGTTGGGGTGATTGCCCTTACTATGTGCGGATTAATTTGTGTATGTGTATCAAGCATGCATTCACACTTTTACTGAAATTAAAATCAAACAATCACCACAAAATTTCAAGCTAATAATTAATTTAAATAAGAAAGGTTTAGAGGTTACCAAAGAAAATTTTCCAGCGACTATATATATATATATATATATTTTGGCAAACCTCTATAGCATTCTCTTTCCAGCAGTTCTCCTTTTGATCATCCCAGATTTTTTTTCTCGATTCCTGATCAAATAATACAAAAAGAAAAATTAAAAATTAGTAAGAAAGAAAAAAGAGATAAGAAAAGTAACAACAATCGAAAATAATTTTTATTTTATTTTAGATATATATATATATTTTGAAAGTTTTTTTTTAATTAATTTTTTTTTAATTTTTTTTTAATGATAGCAAAAATAACTATGCTAGCAATCCCCGGCAACGGCGCCAAAAATTGATCGGTTCTTTCAATTTTGAAAATAAACCACGTAATAATACGTATCCTGTAGGATAGTGATTACGGGTGTCGGTCCACAGGGATTGGAGACAAGTTATTTTTCTTTTAAAAATAAATCACGAAGAAGAATTTGCTAACTTGATTTAACTAAATTAATCTATGAGTACGAATTGAAATTTATCAAAGTAGATGGATCTAGGGTTTGGAATCCACCCGTAGCGTTGCATTAGGGACTGTGTTCTTAATTTTTATCTTTTGGAGAGGCATGCAAATTGGCTACAAGCCTTTTAAAATAAAAACATAAAGAGTTTTAGGAAGATCCATCTTCGGTATAGCATGAAGTGTCTACCTAAGTATGCTAATCTAGGGTGCAGCACACCTCATCTTCCTAGGCATGGATCATCTTAGACTACTTTAGCAAACATGAATAGTAAATGGCATGCTCAAGGTTTAAACATCATAAAAGAAATATTTTCTTGAAGATAAGAATTTAAACAAGCTCCAAAATAATAAAAAAATAAGAACTACAATGCCCCTGATACATTGCTAGGGCTTCATCCAGCCCTAGATTGGACGTTTAGCTGCGCATGGCTTCCGGACGACCTTCCATCTTCAAGTAAAAGTCTTCCCCTCTCATTCTTCCCAAAATATCACAAACTATTCTCTTTTCCCCCTCCTTTCTTTTTTTTTTATTTCTTTTCTCTGGTTTGGCTCTCTTCTTCTCTTCACCGAAACAGGGTCTCCCCTGTTTCTTTCGAACCGAGCTCCCTCCCCCTCTCTCGATGGCCACCCTCCTCCTTTTAATCTCCCCGGGCGCCGGTTCAGCATCGAATAAAATCGGATCTTCCCCGATTTTGGGCGTGGGGATGGAAGGGAAGGAGCTGGACGTGCTGAATCTCGGATCTTGCTTGGAACGGCAGCTGTGAGGAGGCGGGGATGTTGGGATCGGCTGATGCGGAAGTCATCCAGCTAGCTGGAGATGTTGCTGGCTGATACGCACGGTGATCGCAGGAGCTGGGAAGATGTGAGGCGTGATGGCACGATCTCTACTGATCTGGGCGTGATTGGGAGCTGACATCCGGGACGCCATGGCTGTGTTCGAAACGGAAGGAAATCCGGATGGCCGGAGACGCGCTGCAGATTACTCGGATGAACGCCTGATTTGCTGGCTGCATCGCGAGATGAGAGGAGATCTGGAAAATGGCTGGATGCACGGAAGGCGGGCTGGTTCATCATGGGATACGCTGGGAGAAGGGCAATTTCCCCTGCTTCGGATCGCCTGATGCAGAAGATATTTTTTGTTTTGAAGCAGGGGGAAAACATGTAGATTTGATCCGTGAGCTGGGAGTTATTCGTGGAGGGAGATAACGAGAGGATCTGGGAGGATTAGGAGAAGACGAGGCTTGACTCGCGGATGCTGGGAGCTTCGGAGAAGGAAAGAGATGATCTCGGCTTTTGTTCTGGAACAGGGGATTTTGTATTTGATTTGGCTTGGCTGGGATCAATCCGGGTGTTTGGGTTGTTGCCGTTGGATGAGAGGAAATCTAGGGAGAATCCAGAAGAAGATGAGGATCAGTGGTTTGTTCTTTGTTGGGGGATGCTGGGACTTGGTTGGCCACGGGATAAGGGTGGTTACGAAAGGTTTGAAGCAAGGGAATTAATCCTATTTGGCTTGGGAAGAGACCAATGACCACAATTTTCTGATATACTTTGATGTCTTAGAAACAAATGATTGGACAGTATGGGAAGAGAATTAGGTGAATTTGTGAAGAGACAGAAATTAATGGAAAACACAGAGTTTTTTTGGAGGAGAGTTCTTGGAGTCGACTCCGGAGGATGTGGAGTTGTGAAATGATGCAGTGTGGATTTAGACTTTATTTAATTGAGCTTGACTTGGCCTGCATACATTAGGCTCAATCAATAATCAAAATCGAATTAAAATGCATTGACGAGGGTGAACATATTTCTTATGTTTAAATTTAGAATATGTGCATAAAAATAAGAATAAGTGCTATGTAAAATAGATTAATTTATACATTATTTAGCACTTATCAAGCCCTTCTTCTCTTCTTCTAGGATTTCGTTTAGGAGTCGAGTCTAATTAAGTTGTGGATAATGTATGCATGGTAGAAGATCATTAAGGGGTAAGTTAACACCATTTAACCCAGAGGTTTGAAAAAAGCATCATCACATCCGACGAATTATTGATCAACCACCAATCTATACAATGGGTGATCACATTAGAACCCTGAATGAATTATTCGCTCCTGCATCCGCTAGTCCACCTGCATGTATAGTATTGCCAATAAATAATGCAGCCCAATTTGAAATTCGGGCTGCAACAATAAACATGTTACCTAAGTTTCGTGGGTTCGAGAGTGAACAATCCTATATTCATCTAAACAAATTTTTGACAATCTGTCAAACGTTTAGAAATCAAAATTTAGATGAAGAGGGTATTAAATTAAGGTTATTTCCCATGACTTTAGAGGATCGTGCTACTGCATGGCTGTATTCCCTAGCTTCAAATTCCTTCACATTATGGGAACAACTATCTAGGAAGTTCATGGCTAAGTTCTATCCTATGGTAAAGACTGAAAAAATTAAGGATGCCATAAGAACTTTTAGAGGAAAATCTGAGGAGGAATTTTCCCAACTTTGGAAAAGATTCCATGATCTTTTGGTCAAGTGCCCGCACCATGGGCTTGATAAGGCTGATCTGGTCCACTTCTTTTATAAAGGACTACCTCCGGCACATAGAAACATGATTGAGTCCATGCACAAGGGTAGGTTCATGAACCAAACCCCAGATCAAGCCTATGAATTTCTTGTTGACTTAGCTGAAAACGCCCAAAATTGGAGTAGTTATGGTGAGGAAGTAAATAGAGATGAGTTCGGGTCTAGAAAACCAAGTAATTATGAAATGAAAGCAGGCCCAGATCTCAAAAATGTCATGTCCAATCTGGTGACTGGAATGAACAACTTAAGCAAAAAGTTTGATGCTTTCACTGTTTCTACTAACTCGAGTTCATATAAAGAGTTAAATCCCATCATGAAAATGGATCACGAGTCAAATAGTTTATGTATCTTGTGTAACAGTTCTGAGCATCTAGTGGAGTGTTGTCCTAGTTTACCCAACATAAAGGCCGAGCAAGCAAATGCTCTAAATTCGTATAGTGCCTTCAAGAAGCCCACTCCCAATTCGTTCAGCCCAGTTTACCACCCTGATAATAGGTTCCACCCAAATTTCTCATATAAGCAGAACGAACCTATTCAGCATCAAGGTGGTCCACCAGGTTTTCAGAACAACTTTTCCAGGATAGGGCCACCACAAATGAACCAATCTTTGGTTCCATCTGTACCTCCCTATAATGCTCCTATCCCACAGCAATCTTCACCATTAGAAACCATGATGGCTAATATGATGAAACAACAACAAGATTTTATCAAGCAACAACAATAGACCAATACAGCCCAAGCCCAGACTAACCAATTCCAATCGCAAGCAATTGCAAAACTTGAGGTTAGTCTAAGCCAAATAGTAAACTCTCTAGGGGATAGAAAGAAAGGTGAACTACCTAGTCAACCAGTGCCTAACCCTAGTAGACAACAAAATCAAGATCAAAAAGGTCAGTATCAAATCAATGGAAATCCGACCTATGAAGTCCAGGCAATTACCACTCTAAGGTCTGGCAAGCAAGTGGACAATAAAGTCCAACTTTCTAAACATGAAAAAGAAAATAAAAAAAAATCCGATAAAAACCCAATTCAGAAGAGAGGTCAAGAACAGGACAAATCAGAAAAAAGGGAAGAACCTATAGAAACATACAAACCCAAGGTTCCCTTCCCCAGTATACTTCAGGACTCCAAGAAACAATCTAACTTTGATGAAATCATGGAAGTCTTTAAAACTGTTTGGATAAATATACCTTTTCTCGATGCCATAAGACAAATTTCCTCCTATACAAAATTCTTGAAAGACCTCACCACGGTCAAAAGAAAAACCAGCATTCCTAGGCAAGCTGTTATGGCTGCACAAGCCTCATCTCTCATTCAACAACAGATTGCCCCGAAATACAAAGATCCTGGTTGCCCCACCATTGAAATAAAAATAGGAGAGACGATCATCCAGAGAGCCCTATTAGTTTTAGGAGCCAGTGTGAACCTACTTCCCTACAATATATACCAAAAGTTAGGTTTGGGGGAATTAAAGCCCACAAATATTACCCTTTCCTTAGCAGATAGGACGGTGAAGTATCCCAAGGAGATTGTAGAGGATGTAATACTGAAGGTAAACGAGTTTTACTATCCTGTGGACTTCGTTATCCTTGAGACCGAACCTGTAATATATCCAGACAATCACACACCTATAATTTTAGGTAGACCCTTCTTAGCCACAGCAAATGCTGTGATCAATTGTCGAAATGGGATACTGAAGTTATCTTTTGGCAACATGAAAGTCAAGCTTAATGTCTTTAACATAAGTAAACAACCACCAGACGACAAAGAAATCAATGAAGTTGACATGATTGAAAGTCTGGTTCAAGAGACTTTCTTACAAACTTATAATAAGGACCCTTTAGAAGCTTACCTTGCTCATTCCGGGGAAGGGGTCAAGCATGCGCCCCTTAGTTCTGTTCCCGTTATAAGCATAGATTGTCATCAGCCGACTGTTCTTCATCGGACTCTTCCAAAACCATTCTTAGATAATGGTTAAAAAAAAGGGGGGATTTACATTTTGTCTGGCTAAAGACATAAAACTTAGCGCTCTTGGAAGGCAACCCAACATATAAATATTATTAAATAATAATAATAATAATTAAAAAAATTCAATAAATTACTAACATGCAGGTTTGGGGGTGTTTGGCCCCAATTGTCACTTTACCCATCCATATCATGTAACTTCTCCTCTGTCCTATTACTGCTTTAAATTTTGTTTAACATTGAGGACAATGTTAAATTTAGGTATGGGGGTAAGAATATTTTTGATTTTTCTACCTAAAATAAAAAAAAGATTTTAAAATCGAGAATATTTTTCAAAAAAAAGAAGATTTTTTTTTTAAAAAAAAAGAGAAGGGATTTCAAATTTTTAACTCCAGATCTAATCTTTTTGGTTGTACAAACTAGGAATTGCTTTGACAATAGCTTTGAGTTAACGAATATGATAGCAGTTCTAGCTTGAGTTTTCGTCCCACCTATTTTCTGCTAACATGATACAAGATGATTTAGCACCAACACGTAAGCACATGAATAGTGGGGTATGTATACTTGCAACTAATATGAATACTTTTAATCTTCGAGATAACTTAAAGTTATATGTGTGATGAACACCCTAATCAAAAAAAAGAAAAAAAAAGATAAAATAAAATAAAAATAATGAGTTTATTTTAAGTCTTCTCACTGAGTAACCGGGCCTCTTGCCTGGCAAGCAGCGAGTGTTCGCGTAAAAAGGTGAGGATGATTTAGATTAAACTCTGAGTGACTAATTTGGCCTTAAAGCCTAGTTAACTTGAGTTATTAAGCCTGTTAGGGTGTCTCTACACCTAGTGCCCTGAGCCATCTGGATCGGGAGTCATTGGCCTAACACTCGCTACATGGGTCAGCTAGAAAGCTTAATAAGGCTAAATATTGCACAAGTCATTCTTCTTAGCATTCAGTCTGATAAAAAAAATAATAATAATAATAAAAAAATGGGATGTTCATTACCATTTAACTCTAGAAAGTCTTGAAAATTGGAGTGATCATGTTGGAAGTAAGTGAAAGCCACTCATTTATATAATATTATCTTGCACCTCACTACATTCTTGACTTGTTAGCAGATAGATTGGGTGTAATGAAACTTGAGTTAGAGTCTGCTTGAATATGATAGCAATAAGTCTTTATTGTCCTTGCAATTCTAAGTTCATACAATAATACTTGTTCAAATTTTGAGTTAAACATTATAAAACCCTGATGATGCAAAAATAAAATTGTTCTCCCAAGTGCAGGAGAATCGTACAAGTAGTAAAATCTCGGAAGTCCGAGGTCGAATCCTCAGGGAACGAAATTTATAGATTATTAGCGTAATTTTCAGATTAATTAATTAAATAAATTTGTGGATTAAAATAATGTTTTGATTTTCAGAAATTAAATGCAAAGAATAATAAACACAATTCAATGAAATAAAAATGGTAGGGATCTGAAATCCCTCTTGATGATGTTGCATCCAAGGAATAAACTCTATGGTTCTTGATTAAAGATTAAATGTAGGATAGATCTAATCATGGTATATGTTTCATGAACATATGAACTCAATTTCTAAGCATTCATCGTGCTTTTTACGTCTACGACGAATTAAATACTAAAGCCATCCATATATCAATAATCATAATCCATTAAAGATCTATCTATGAGATAACTACGCATGGATCAAGAACATATCAATAAATATAAATCATTGAAAGCAAAAGTTTAGAATTTACTTCAAAGAGAAATACATCAAAGGTTCCTCCATCTCCCTTCCTAAGAAATCAGCCACTCATTTTAAAAATGAGTCCCCCTTTCATTCTCCCCTTTTCCTTTCTTTCTTTTCTTTTCGGAAACAGGGGAGGCCCTCCTCTGTTTTTTTTTTTTTCTTTTTTTGGATGGCAGAGGCCCTCCTCTGTTTTTTTTCAATGGGAAAGAATGATAATCCCAACTTCCCAGCCGAGAGGGATATCAAGCTGGCCTTCGATCCACTCCTCACACGCGATGGAGATCAACGGATGGATGCTAATCCGGAAGAAGTGGATGGATGCGAACGGGAGATGATCGCTGATGTTGAGATCACGGGATGCCGGGATCTTCGGACGCGGACGTGGCGGATGGGTGCGAGGAGGATCGTTAGGAAGCACGGACGCGGGTGATGCCTCGCAGGATGCTGGAAACTCGGACGATTTGCTGGATGATCACCAAGCTGGAGATGAATCTTGGACTCAAGAGGCCTGGACGGATGGAGCTTGATCGTTGGAGCTAGGACGCGAGGACTGCGAGGAAGACGGAAGCCGCGGACGTGAACAGATGCTGAGATACGGGATGCTGGGAACTCGGCTGAACACGTGGACTCGGAATGGATTAGGAGAAGATTTGGAATCGTGTGACGGGCTCGGCTGAAGATGCTTGCAGATGGCTGCACTGGATGAGGTCGGGGCGCAGGGAGAAGCTGGGACTTCGGTTCCTGTGAAGCTTGGGACGCGAACGGATGAACTCAGATTCGAAAGAAGCGGACGGAAGCTGGATCTTTGCTGGGATGAGGTGTGCGCTTGTGAGGAGCTCGGACGTGGACGGCTGGGCAGCGAGTTGCTCGCGGAGGCTTGAATCTGGGCTCTGTTCTGCAGCTGGGAAGAGATGATGCTTCGCGGGAGGGAGCTAACAGCGGAAGAATGTGGAGATGGAGCCGGCTTGCGGACGACTGGATCATCCAACGCTGAGATCACTGAAGCTGGGAGGCGCTGTGAACCGGGATGACAGGGGGAGGAAGGAGATCCGAGAAGAGCTGCATGCGGACGTGTGAAGGAAGCTGAGAATCGCACGGACACGGGATGCTTGGGAGCTGGGACGCGTGGCTTTGGACTCATGGATGAGCGGAAGCGAGCTGATCACGGGAGAAGGCTGGGAGGTTTTGTGAACGTAGACCCGGATGCTTCGTTTTGGGAAGAAACAGAGGAAGAACAACTCGGCTGGGAGAGCTGTGGGTGCGGGAGATTGCATACGGAAGAATTGGAATGTTGGCACCTGGGCTTAAGATGCAGAAGAAGCTGGGATGCACGAGATGCTGGGAATTAATTGCAGTGAACTGTTTTGCTGAACTTAGACTCCTTCTAATGTGCAACTGGGGTTGAACCATGCGGTTGACTGGTCACCTACGGTGATGCATCTTTTGGACCCAATGCTCATTTTAACTTTGATTTACGATCACCTGCACCCAACAAAAATAAAATATTAATGCAGCACTGTTATCATTATTTGTTAGCAATAATGCTAATTTAAGTAATGTGTAGATCGCACTTTTGTGCTCTCATCACACCCCCCAACTAGCTTATTGCTAGTCTCTAGCAATTAACAAGCAATTGATAAAATGAAAGTACAAAAAGTGTTGGTTGGTCCTTTGATGTTTTATTAGAACTAATTGCTTAAAATTAAGATAAGTACTCACTTTCGTAGGAATCACGATTGCACTTAGCACGTGCAACAAGCCGTTAAACCCCTAGGTTACCCTAGTGGACGAGTGTTGTCTCGTGAGGGTTTTCAGGGATGTTACCCACAAACATCATGAATTATATGACATGAGATTCTAATAAAAATAAACCCTAAGCTAATACACATGTAATTAATTGACAAATATGTTGCCCAGTGGATACAACCCAAGAGGGGGGGTGAATTGGGTCTTTTAAAACTTTTAGGCTACTTCTAACACTTTTCAATTAATTATGCTAAGTTGTATAGATGCACAGTGGAATTTAAACTTAGCAACAGTTTGATTTATTGAGTGAGACTTGATTAAGTAAATTGATATGCTTGCAACTAAAGGATGCGCGGATAAGAGTTAAGCAAGCAATTTATCTAAGTAAGTAAGTGAGCAAGTTAGACAATCACAAACACAACAAACATATAGTGGTTCAGTGCACCCCAGCACCTACATCCACTCCCCAAGACCTCTTGGGAATTTCACTATAATCCTCCAGATTACAGTCCGGTAGTTTTGCGAGTGCACTACCCAACTCGTTGTTTTACACTGGGCTAACAACGAACCCTACAATCCGGTAGTTTTTCGAGTGAACTACCCAACTCGTTGTTTTACCCCGGGCTAACAACGAACCCTACAATCCGGTAGTTTTTCGAGTGAACTACCCAACTCGTTGTTTTACCCCGGGCTAACAACGAACCCTACAATCCGGTAGTTTTTCGAGTGAACTACCCAACTCGTTGTTTTACCCCGGGCTAACAACGAACCCTACAATCCCCCAATTTTAACTTAGGCTTGGGACACCTATCCCTTGTTCCAAGTCCCTTGACTGAAACAAGCTCAATATTCAAACGTTTTACAAAAGATTTGAAAGCTCTTAAGAAGCAAATATAACAATGAGAAACAATAAAATCGGAAGAACCCTTTTTGCCGTTGGAAGCGTGGATGATGGTGGTTCTTCTGATGTGGATCACGTTGGCTTGAATGCGAGCTTTGATTGCCAAGTGGGAGTGAGTAGATGAGCTCGAAATCAGATGGGAAAGCTTGAATGCACTTGATTTCTCCTCTTGAAAGCTCTAACTCCCTTGAACCTCTTTTTCTTTCTTCTCTCTTGAATGATCTCGTGTTGGGTTGGTGAGAAGTTGTTGAGAAGCACTTAAGAGGTCCCTTTTATAGCCCAAAAAGCAAATATAGCCGTTAGACACAAAAAAGAGACGTTTGAAATTCAAATCAAACCTGAAAAAGTTGTTAGTCGCGTCCCAGGCGCTCCGGGGACGTCTCCGCGCTTTACGGGGACGTCTCCGCTTGTTTGCGCTTTTTGCATGGAGACGACTCCGCTTCTTCGGGGACGACTCCGCGCTCCGGGGACGTCTCCGCGCTTTACGGAGACATCTCCGCCGTTATATCTCCGAAAAACAAGTCTTCTGGAATTCTCTGAGAGAGTCGACTCCGCTTTTTCAGGGGACGTCTCCGCGCTCCGGGGACGTCTCCGCGCTTTACGGGGACGTCTCCGCCGTTATATCTCCGAAAAACAAGTCTTCTGGAATTCTCTGAAAGAGCCGTCTCCGCTATCTAGGGGACGACTCCGCTGGTCTGCTTTTTACTTGCGGGGACGACTCCGCAGGTACCGGGGACGTCTCCAGACGTGCCAGTTCTTCCTGTTTGTGCCAGAGACGTCTCGGAGACAACCCGGAGACGTCTCGGCTGTCCCTGAACTTTTTCTTTCATCTCAAAAATTCTTCAATAAGTTCTTAAAAATCATGGGAACTTGCCTAGACATTTCTTAACAATATTCTTAATTAACCAACTAAAATCCTCAAATAACTTGTTAAGATAAAGGGAATTATGCTCTAGTGTTTTGTATTCATCAAAATCCATTAGAGGGTCAACAATCTCCCCCTTTTTGATGATGACAAAAACTTGGAGTATGTGCAATATAAAATATACTGTGTTCTAGGACTAATGCATAGCTAAGTTGCATGAAGTAGAAAACATAAATATTTAAAACATACTTCATGATAATGCTTTAGATTTAATCAGCTTAACACAATCAACCTATTTCAGTTTAAGCTGAGTTGGTATTCAATATAAAATACAAAGCATTATGAGCATATACTTAGATAATTCTCCCCCTTTTTGACAACATCAAAAAGATAGTGGAACATTAAGCACAAAGATAAGAATACTCAGATATTTCTTTTTCTTATTGTACTCTGATTTGCATGTCAAGTTATTGCAAGAATATGAATCATATAACTCAAGGCAATAATGTTAGAAAAAGATTAATGAGCATAGATCAGAGCCAATTAAGATAATTCCAGAGCAGAACACATCGAATGTGATTTCAAGAAATTTTCTAATTTGATACCACAGATAGTTTTCTAATCAAGTGTAGGTGGAATCTTCCTTAGGTTAATTCAAGAAGTACCACAAATGATATTCAAGGAAAGCACGAATGGAAATCTGACCTCTCTTCAATAATAAGTGGGAAAGCTTGTTCATTTAAGACCTTTTGCCTAATCTATTAAGTAATTTATCAATAGGAGAGCAATTCAATTGATTTTCAGAGTAAAAGATCAAAACTTATATATTTGAAAGACATATCATCCTGTTGGATCATTAATTCTTAATGACTTCAAAGTTCTTTTATGATAATAAGAGCATTGGGGCACAAATACCAAAATATGAATTCATGCAATTTTTGATACATCTTAGAACTCTTTTAAAGACTTTCTTTTATTTCTTTAGAGAATAAGCACAATTTGATACATAAAATAATGAATTGGCACAAAATTGAAGTTCTAAAGAGCAAGCCAATTAGGACTCATTAGTGAAGTTCAAAAATAGATTTTCTAAGAGATACTCAAGAAAATTTAACACATTATTCTCCCCCTTTTTCATTAAATTAGAGGCTCCTAAGATTTGCAATTTGGTTCAAGAGTGATGCATGAGATATACTAACCAAATAACACGCCTCAAGGTGTATCATAAAGATTTTCAGATTTAAATTTCAGATGATACATATTGGAGAGTATTAGGATCACTTTTCATTTAGTATTCTTTCCCTCTCCTTTAGTTATAGATTTATGCGATTAAGTTCCATAAGATCTTTCCTTCTGAAATTTTCTTTCTCCCCCTTAATTGATCATTCCATTTTAAGAGTTTAGAATTTGTAGATAATGTTCAATAAAATTGTCAATCTCAAAAATATGTTTTCTATAAGTTTCAGCTTATTTTCATAAGACTCAAGGTTTGAGATAAGACAACCTTTATAGAACTCATCTTAAGGTATAAACTTATAATTAAAGCATGTATTGCAATATAAGGATGTTCATCAAAATCAATCCATAAAAATCAAGGTATGCATCAAATTAAAGTAACTTTAGGATAAGATATCTAAAGCTCTCCCTCAAAAGATGCATTCCTCTTCAATCATTCTTTTCTTTTGTTGAATTTCAGATTTTAATGACAAGCGTGAATAAAACTGAAATTCTATGATATCGAGAATGTCGAGTGATCAAGAATTATTCAAAATTTATAGCAATCACCCTTTTTAATCTTTTAAGCACAAGTTATGCTTTCTCCTAATCTTAGAGAAAATGTATAGAGATATTAATCAGAAAATGATTCATTTGAAGCTCAGTTTTTTTTTTTTTCAAAAACATTTACATTTTCTTTCTTTTAAGAATCATTTGAGTGAGCTGAAATATTTCTAGCTTTAAGATCATTCACTCTCTATATATATTCTGATGGAAGTCTTTAAGAATGTAGGAGAGAAAAACATATAGATGATCATTGAGGTATATATATTTATAGAACTCAATTTCTTAATCATAGTTTTTCACCAATGTATATATGAAACACAATAAATCTTTTTAATATCAAGATAAGATCATATATTTAGAAATTTTTGTTTGCAACCAAAATCATCGAAAGACACATCATTTGGACCAATATTAGTACACTTTAAAGATAAGAAATGATATGTTTCGGATGCGTATCGGAGCAATCAACCAAGGCATCAAAATTTTAATTCTATTTTTCTTATATTAAGATTTTATTTAGAAATCATATGAGTTTAAGCTTTTATACAAAATCAGATTTTGAATTTCATAAAGATTTTCAATAGAGCCTTTCAAGGTCATAATTTGAGATATGTATCTTCCACATTATAGCTTATCTTAAATCATTACGATTGAAAACTTATATTTCAAACATATAAGAGCATATTCAGAATCTTTGTATTTAATGTGAGTTTTGGTATGAATTAGCACATTATATACCAAAGTTAAGCAAGTTGAAAGATAAAACAAACTCAATTCATTTTGCCTAAATAGAGATATCCTTCTCTTCTCCTTTTTACAAATTTATTTAACTTTCAGATTTTAACGATGATTGTGAACGACAAATCTGAAATTTCTTTTCAATAAAACCAAACACAAGATGTTATGTAGTATTTCAAACATTCAATCAAATTGTCCAAGTATGAGGCATTACAAAAATATTGAGAACCCATAATTCAAGACATCATGCCACATGCAAAATATATTATGTGTTAAGTCATGCATTAAAATAATAAGAAAAAAGAATGTCAAGGATCAAAATCAATTCTTTTCAAATAAACTCCCTCTATATAATTTTGCACTGATTTCATCATTAAAGTGTGTTTTCAAGTGATTAAAAATTTGACTTGATTCTTCTTATATACTTTCATTTACTTTGTTATTCATTTTTACTTTCTTATGCTCTATACTCTATTTGCTCCCTATCCGGTGGAGTTGGAAGGGGCACGAGGTACTACCACTAGCCTCCCTCTTGTGCCGTCCCTAATATGCCCTACACCGAATAGTTGGGTCAAATAGTGCCGGGTACTACCACTAGCCTCCCCATTGGCACCATCCCTATGATGAGCAATATAGAAAGGTTAAAATATTTACTTTAAACTCTTCCTCTATTTAAGTATAATTCATCACGGATTTTATCCTTCCAAAAGAATGCTCACACAAGTCTTACAAATGTGGTGAATATATTACGCTTGTTTTGCTTTTTCTTAAGATTGGAGTATTTGCCTTTACTTAGATTTTACTTTTCTTGAATAATATCCATTATCTCTCTTTTATCTCTCTTTCTTTTTGTTATTCTCAAGTAATTTTCTTGAAAGAGCAGAATAAAGAAATAATCAAATGTATCATATAGAGGTATATCATGCAAACACATTTTCATTATGCTCAAGAATTCATAGCTTCTCACAAGTCATTTTAAATCAAAATTCTAAGTATAAACTTGTGTAGTTCATGGTTATGACATAGGTAAAGATATATTTTAGTTTGGGCAAACCATGAAACAATTTCTAAAAGCACAAGTCAATCAATACATATATAGACATGATATCAAGAAATTAATAATTAAAGACTTTAATCATGCCATAGTAAGATTTAAGTTAATGACTTTGCTCAGCTAATTTATGAGAGAGGTATCTAAAATTACCGAATCATTCTGCATTCTTCAAGTCAAATACCTACTAGATTTCTTATGTGTAACCTTTTGGCTAAAGAAAGTTCTCTCTCTTGTTTGCATGTGAATGTTTATTGTACCTTTTATGGAGGTGTCATTCAAGTTGAAATCTCCCATTTTCTTGCTCAAGGATCCTGCAAACTCCTTTTCTTTCTTGAAAGAAAGTCATTAGTTTCTTCAAGATACAAAACATTCATCTACCATATTTTTAACTAGATGACTCAATACAAGATATGACACTAGTTGAATGTTGAGTCACTTTACTCAAGAGATTGCCTAAGTATAAGCAAGCACATATCACTTGAACTAAAGAGATAGTTTCATTAACCAAGATGGTTCAAGGACAAGCATGTGAGGCAATATGAAGATTTATCAAGGTCAAACCAATTTCTTATTTTCAAAATCAATTTAGTTTAGATTTTATTTGCTTAAGATAATTATCAATAAGACACGCTAGCTAAGTTTTAATCAACTTATCTTAAACAGTTGTTTCTATCAAAATTCAGATTATGATTTATTTGTTATCAATAAATTATGATTCATTAGAGTTAGATTAAAATCTTGCTTATAATGAGCATACAATCTGGTCTACTAGCTGTATGATAAAATAAGTATTCTATCATGCTTCAATACAGCTTTAAAAACAATAGATCTACCTTGCTCATTCTTTTCAAATTCTACAAGATGAGGTCATAGAATACCTTCTTCATGCCAATCTTCTATAAGAGTTTTCTTGTGGACTAACTTTGGTCAATGAAGATCCTCTTTCTTGTTTCTCTTAATTTGGAGTTTGAGAGAAGATGTTAATTCATTCATCATACATTTTTCAAACTCACCTTGCATGAGCTTAGTAAAATCTTCATATAAATCCTCGTTTGTAGAACCAAAAAGTGATATCATCAATGTATACTTTGAGCAAATAAGATATCACAAATTCTTCTTTTTGATGCATAGATTTATCACTATTACTTTCTATCAAAAAGTTACTCAAGCTTTTATATCATGCTTTTGATGCTTGTTCCAAATCATATATTGCTTTATCATATTTGTAATGAGTGTTTTCAAATATGGTGGTTATTTAACATATATCTTCTTTAATAAAATAAGCACCTAGGAGTGCATTCTACACATTCATTTGATAGAATATAAAGCTCATAAAGCAAGCAAATGATAATGGTGATCTTTACTTCTAATCATGCAAGAATTTCATCAAGATCTATTTCATCTTTTCTTAATTTAGTCTTTTAGTAATCATCAATTTTACTTCATTAAGTGTATTTCTGAAAAACTCAATTTGGTTCTAATTATTAACAAGTTTTTAGATTGTTATATGTAAAAGATTAACCATATACATATATAATTTAATTTTAGTATCTTGATAATAAATCATTAGTCTCATAAAGAATAAAATGAGTTGATATTTCTACAATTCGAATCTTTTCATTGAATGTTCTATATGCATTGCTTGATGAATGATATCCAAAGATAGAAATATCTTTATCAGATTTGGCATTATTTTCAAAAGAACATATCAAGCATAACGTGTATGACTGAAAAATATGAAAGATATGCAATGGTTCATTTTCCATTTTTCAGAAGATCAAAAGGAGTTTTCATAAAAAAAATAGATCTAATAGAAATCATATGTATGACAAGCAGTGATGATAGCTTTTAAAAATTATTTAAGTAGATGACTATCATACACAATTGTCTTTTTCATTTCTTCAAGAATTCTATTAACCCTATTTTACTTAAGGTGTCCTTGGTGCTGAAATAATTAATTTCTGTATAAACTTTATCAGGATTTTGGTTTTCAACACTGTGTCATGATACCTTCACAGTTTGGAAACCTTTATCATTTGAAACACTTTTACAAGATTTAGCAAATACAGAAAATATTTCAATTTTATTTGCCAAGAACAAATCCAATGTAAGCTTTTGAAAACTTAGTGATGGAAACAACATCTTTAGATTTAGAAATTGATTCTTGTTTGTTTCCTTAGTTAACATGCATAGCAAACTTTGACCTTTCAGAAGATAATCTAAGTAAGGCAATGGCAAGGTCTTTTGAGATTAAGTACATACTAGCATGAGTTGATTTTATATGCCAAAGATGGTTTCTTTAATCTTGGTATTCATAGTGCATATATTCAAAAGCATACCAAGTACACATTATCATATCTATGATCAATAAACAATAATGCCATGGATAAAAACTCTCAATCAAGCATATAGAGAATTCATAGAGTTATTCTTAATAAATTGATTAATCATTTAGCAACTTATCCAATAGTGAGTAAAGCATACTATAAAATGAAGTGATTTGATTATATTTCCAAAAGTATTTTTTATATCACAAAATTGATCAATACTTGCAATTCAGATTTTAATCAAATACTAAAGCAAAATAATGATGAGATGCAAGGATTACTGATTTCATTATTATTATTTTTTTATTTAAAATTACTTTTCATAAGTATATTTTAAGTTTCATTTTTAACGTGTGTCTAGAGCACCCATTTGTATGAAAGTTCTATTTGTTCCATGGGTATCTTGGTACACCTATGTCTACATCCTCATAATTTCATTTTGGGTACCCAAGCTTGCTTGGGTCCTTGAGAGTTAGGACATATGGTTCCTTTTGGAACCCAAATCTGTTTAATAGTAATAACTTTACCATTTGATTTAATTGTGTTAGAACGATGGAAAAAGTTGTTATGCCCATTCTTTTCATGTTTGAAATAAGTTATCTTATTTAATGGTTTGCTTGATGCATTGATAACCTTTTTCTCTAGAGATTTATTGTTAAGTAAAGGAGTCAAGCCAAGTTTTGATTTATCATAAGCAACATATTGGCTTTCAAACATCAATTTTAATCGTTCTGAACTTACAGTGAATTTGTTAATAAGAGATTTTGATTGGTTAATTTCTTCACTTAAGTTTTGATTTTCTTTAATTAAATTCTGATTTTTCTGAATCAATTGTTCTGAATTTAACCTTAAGCTTTCATTTTCAGAATTCAGTTTGTCATATATTTTAGCAATAGAATTTCTTTCTTTTGAGATTTCCAGATTTAGCTTTTTAAGATTTTTATTTTTGATAGCTAATTTTCTACATTCATCATACAATCATGAAGAGCATTTAATAGTTCATCATAAGAATATTCTTCATAAAATTTATTTGGTGTAAAATTAGATTCAGATTCTACTTTATCTTCTAATGCCATAAAACATAAGTTAGTTACCTCTTGTAGTTCATTGTTGCTTCTAGCTTTCAATTTTTTGCTTGACTCTTCCTTGGTCAAGGCTTTCTTGCTTTTTATCTCTTTCTTCCTTTCTTCTTGCTTCCTCTTCTTCTTTGTCTTTAGGAAGCTTTTGAATCTTTCGGTGTTCGGAAATGGATCCTTGTTTCCATCACCGTACTCTTTATTTTTTGAACTAATCTGCCTCTGAGTCGACTCGGGCCTTGTTGGAGTCGACTCGGCTATTGTGGAGGATTCTGCAATCTCATTGTTAGTACGCAATTGAAGCACATGTGAGCTAATTTGAGATTTGTCATAAATAATTGTTAAAGTATCCCAGATTTCTTTAGCAGATAAGCATGCAGAAATCTTATGAAATATGGATTCATGGATAGCACAATATAGAAAGTTCATAGCATTAGCATTCAATTGTGCTAAGTCTTTTTCATTGACATTTTGAGAAAGTGTGTGAGGTCCATTTATAATAATATTCCACATTTTATAGTTTTGTGATTGAACAAAAATTTTCATTCTAGCTTTCCATTGAATATAGTAAGTTCCATCAAACAGTGGAGGTCTGTTTATGGAAAGTCCCTCGGCAAATAATATGTTATGTGGGGTTGTCATAATCTTTAGCTCTAGTCGGTTAAGACTATAATCAATAGAAGAGCACCTGCTCTGATACCACTTGTTGCCCAGTGGATACAACCCAAGAGGGGGGGTGAATTGGGTCTTTTAAAACTTTTAGGCTACTTCTAACACTTTTCAATTAATTATGCTAAGTTGTATAGATGCACAGTGGAATTTAAACTTAGCAACAGTTTGATTTATTGAGTGAGACTTGATTAAGTAAATTGAATATGCTTGCAACTAAAGGATGCGCGGATAAGAGTTAAGCAAGCAATTTATCTAAGTAAGTAAGTGAGCAAGTTAGACAATCACAAACACAACAAACATATAGTGGTTCAGTGCACCCCAGCACCTACATCCACTCCCCAAGACCTCTTGGGAATTTCACTATAATCCTCCAGATTACAGTCCGGTAGTTTTGCGAGTGCACTACCCAACTCGTTGTTTTACACCGGGCTAACAACGAACCCTACAATCCGGTAGTTTTTCGAGTGAACTACCCAACTCGTTGTTTTACCCCGGGCTAACAACGAACCCTACAATCCGGTAGTTTTTCGAGTGAACTACCCAACTCGTTGTTTTACCCCGGGCTAACAACGAACCCTACAATCCGGTAGTTTTTCGAGTGAACTACCCAACTCGTTGTTTTACCCCGGGCTAACAACGAACCCTACAATCCCCCAATTTTAACTTAGGCTTGGGACACCTATCCCTTGTTCCAAGTCCCTTGACTGAAACAAGCTCAATATTCAAACGTTTTACAAAAGATTTGAAAGCTCTTAAGAAGCAAATATAACAATGAGAAACAATAAAATCGGAAGAACCCTTTTTGCCGTTGGAAGCGTGGATGATGGTGGTTCTTCTGATGTGGATCACGTTGGCTTGAATGCGAGCTTTGATTGCCAAGTGGGAGTGAGTAGATGAGCTCGAAATCAGATGGGAAAGCTTGAATGCACTTGATTTCTCCTCTTGAAAGCTCTAACTCCCTTGAACCTCTTTTTCTTTCTTCTCTCTTGAATGATCTCGTGTTGGGTTGGTGAGAAGTTGTTGAGAAGCACTTAAGAGGTCCCTTTTATAGCCCAAAAAGCAAATATAGCCGTTAGACACAAAAAAGAGACGTTTGAAATTCAAATCAAACCTGAAAAAGTTGTTAGTCGCGTCCCAGGCGCTCCGGGGACGTCTCCGCGCTTTACGGGGACGTCTCCGCTTGTTTGCGCTTTTTGCATGGAGACGACTCCGCTTCTTCGGGGACGACTCCGCGCTCCGGGGACGTCTCCGCGCTTTACGGAGACATCTCCGCCGTTATATCTCCGAAAAACAAGTCTTCTGGAATTCTCTGAGAGAGTCGACTCCGCTTTTTCAGGGGACGTCTCCGCGCTTTACGGGGACGTCTCCGCCGTTATATCTCCGAAAAACAAGTCTTCTGGAATTCTCTGAGAGAGCCGTCTCCGCTATCTAGGGGACGACTCCGCTGGTCTGCTTTTTACTTGCGGGGACGACTCCGCAGGTACCGGGGACGTCTCCAGACGTGCCAGTTCTTCCTGTTTGTGCCAGAGACGTCTCGGAGACAACCCGGAGACGTCTCGGCTGTCCCTGAACTTTTTCTTTCATCTCAAAAATTCTTCAATAAGTTCTTAAAAATCATGGGAACTTGCCTAGACATTTCTTAACAATATTCTTAATTAACCAACTAAAATCCTCAAATAACTTGTTAAGATAAAGGGAATTATGCTCTAGTGTTTTGTATTCATCAAAATCCATTAGAGGGTCAACAAAATATTTTCAAGTATGGCAACTGTCAAAGCAAGGAATATAAAAGTGTAGTGTCCATCAAATCATATGACTTTCTCAGAGTACTAATACCTCCACCACAACAGAGCACCACCTGAGTTTTAGGTGCACTACTCAAGTCCACAAATGTTTTCTACACTTTATTAGAACCTGATCCATCAAATTTTCAGAATATCACTTGTTGTCTAAATTTGTCAAGAATGGTTCGCATATAAAGAAAGAGCTATCAATCCCAACTAAACAACCCGGGTACACAGAGGTCCAATACAATGGAGTCAAACCAGCCATTACCACATGTCACTAGGTTCAGTCCAACCAACCTTATTCATGCTTATTTTTATTTCATTTCATATATATATATATATATTTTTTTTTCAATACACATGACAACTACAGCTATCCAACCCCATTAGGCTCTTGTAAGGTCCATGTAGCGAGCTTTCAGTCAATGACCCCCGATCCAGTTGGCTCAAGACATTAGGTGAAACACCCCTTGGACTTAATTACTCGAACCAGACTACGCCACGAGGCCAGACTTGTCATCATAAGTATTTTTTTTTTTGAATAATAATTATGCAAGAAAAGAAATGGTAGACTGAACCATATATATATTTTTATTATATATGTGACTGCATCGTGACTATAGGTCAACCAAGGTCGGATCATAAGGCACCTAAGTAATCTAGTCGGGATATTCAACCTCTATCTTTATGTGAAAACCAAATCCTGAACCTTATGGTACGAACAAGGATACTCATACTTCTTTTATGGATAAGGCTAACAAAAATGCAGTTAACAAATATGAACTCCTGAGGCCTTCCTATTGTCATTAAGTACACGTGTGGGGATCTAATAATAGGTCTCTGATCAGTCATAGTATGCATGTGTTCCTTGCCTTAATAGTTGCACACACTTAATATGAAAATACATGTGCATTTGCTCAGAAAAGAAAGTAATAGAATAAATCAATTGCAAAAACAAGTTTTTTTTTGTTTTTTTTTTTTGATCAAAATATTGCCCTCCCCCCAACTTAAACATTGCATTGTCCTCAATGTAAAAAAAAATGCAAGAAAACTATATATGAGAGACAATAGAGAAAATAATAGAGAGAAGAAGAATACCTTGAGCTGTTGATTTCCAGAAAAGAAGACCTACAAAATAAGAAGAAAACTAGAAATAAAAGAAAAAATTTAATTCTAACTAATATACACGTACCTTGGCCGTCATGCTCAGTCATAAGAAGGCTCCTCCAAGGGAAAGGAGTCCTCTTCATCTGCAAAATTCTCAAGAAAAGGTTTTAATCTTTGTCCATTTACCTTAAAAATTGTGCCATCCTGTGGATTTTCAATTTCAACTGCCCCGTGTGGAAAAACAGTTTTTACAATGAAAGGACCTGTCCATCTTGATCGTAACTTTCCAGGAAACAGATGTAAGCGGGAGTCATAACAAAGAACTTTTTGTGCAGGTTCAAAAAATTTTCTTAGAATTGATTTATCATGCCTAATTTTCATTCGTTCTTTACAAAGTCTAGCATTGTCATACGCATCCCGACGAATTTCATTCAACTCACTTAATTGTAATTTTCGAGCTAAACCAGCATCGGACAATTCAAAGTTTAATTTTCTAATGGCCCAATATGATTTATGCTCTAATTCAACAGGTAGATGACATGCTTTTCCATAGACTAGCCGATACGGGGACATACCAAGAATAGTTTTATAAGCAGTACGGTAAGCCCACAATGCATCAAAAAGTTTTAAAGACCAGTCTTTGCGTGATGGATTCACCGTTTTCTCTAAAATTCGTTTAATCTCCCGATTGGCTAGCTCTACTTGGCCACTAGTCTGCGGGTGATAAGGAGTTGCAATTCTATGAGTGATACCATACTTTCGTAATAGGATCTCAAAAGGCTTATTACAGAAATGTTTTCTCCCATCACTAATTATAACCTTGGGCATCCCAAATCGTGAAAAAATATTTTCTTTTAGAAATTTCAAAACAGGTTTGTGATCATTAGTTCTACAGGCAACAGCTTCTACCCATTTTGACACATACTCAACACCAACTAAAATATACTCATATCCAAAAGACGGTGGGAATGGGCCTATGAAATCAATGCCCCACATGTCAAAAATTTCAATAGCAGTAATGGGCTGAAGAGGCATCATTTGCCTACGAGTTAGACTTCCAACACGTTGACATGGGTCACATGTCCTACAGAACTCGTGGGCATCTTTAAATAGTGTAGGCCAATAAAAACCACATTGCAACACCTTAGCTGCCATTTTTTTAGATGCAAAGTGTCCTCCACAAGCACTGGCATGACAAAAAGAGAGTATACTTTGTATCTCATGTTCCGGAATGCATCTTCTAAAGATTTGATCATTGCAATACTTGAACAAATAAGGAGCATCATAATAATAATTTCTTACTTCACGCAAGAAATTATTCTTATCATTCGATCCCCAATGCTCCGGCATCCGGTTAGTGACAAGAAAGTTTACAATATCAGCATACCATGGCATAGTAGAAAGTGCAAACAATTGCTCTTCAGGGAACGAGTCCTTGATGGGCAACTGTGGCACCGAATCATTAAAAACTAGCCGTGATAAATGGTCAGCAACCACATTCTCTACTCCCTTTTTATCTTTGATAGTGATGTCAAATTCTTGGAGTAAAAGAATCCATCGTATTAAGCGTGGTTTAGCCTCTTTCTTATCCAGTAAATATTTTAGCGCTGCATGATCCGTAAAGATAACAATTGGAGCACCAAGGATATAAGAGCGAAATTTGTCTAATGCAAATACTACTGCAAGCAATTCCTTTTCGGTGGTGGTGTAATTCATTTGAGCATCATTTAAAGTTTTGCTTGCATAGTAAATGACATATGGCTTATTATCCTTGCGTTGTCCTAGGACAGATCCTATCGCATAGTCACTAGCATCGCACATGATCTCAAAAGGTAATGACCAATCGGGTGGTCGCACGATGGGTGCAGTGCTAAGCATAGACTTCAACTTTTCGAATGCCTCTTGACAGGTTTCAGTCCAATTGAACGGTGTATCAAGGGATAGGAGGTTACATAATGGTCGGGCTATGACACTAAAGTCCTTGATGAACCTCCTATAAAATCCGGCATGACCCAAAAATGATCTAACATCTCTAACCGTCTTGGGTGCAGGTAGCTTGGCGATTAAGTCAATCTTAGCTCTATCAACTTCCATGCCCTTCGATGAAACAATATGTCCTAGGACAATTCCCTTTGGCACCATGAAGTGGCATTTCTCCCAATTCAGTATCAGATTCTTTTCCATGCATCGAGCTAAGACTGCTTGTAAATGTGACAGGCAATCATCAAATGAATCGCCAAAAACAGAGAAATCATCCATAAACACTTCTAAAAATTTCTCGTTTATTTCTTCAAAAATACTGAGCATGCATCTTTGGAATGTTGCAGGTGCATTACACAACCCGAATGGCATCCGACGGAAAGCGAATGTGCCAAAAGGACAAGTGAAGGTAGTCTTCTCTTGATCCTCAGATGAAATTTCGATTTGGTAGTACCCGGAATAGCCATCGAGAAAATAATAGAATTTGTGTCCTGCAACTCTTTCCAAAACTTGGTCTAGGAAGGGTAGGGGAAAGTGATCTTTCCTAGTGACCAAATTCAATTTTCGGTAGTCAACACACATGCGCCAACTCGTCGGAACACGAGTTGGAACTAGTTCATCCTGGTCATTTTTGACTACCGTCAGACCTGCTTTCTTGGGCACAACTTGAGTAGGACTCACCCACTTGCTATCGGAAATTGGGTAAATAATATCCACGTCAAGCAACTTGAGGACTTCTGTTTTAACCACATCTCTCATCGTAGGATTCAACCTACGCTGCATTTGCCTTGTGGTTTTGGCATTGTCCTCCAAATATATCCGGTGCGTGCAAATTAAAGGGCTAATCCCCTTCAAGTCGGCAATAGACCATCCTAAAGCTCCCTTATGATTCTTTAGAACACCAAGTAATTTTCTTTCTTGGGCATGATCCAGATCAGATGAGATGATTATAAGAAAAGTGTCCTCGGATCCAAGAAAGGCATACTTGAGTTCTTTCGGTAAAGGTTTCAACTCGAGCTTAGGTGCTTGTTCATGGGATGGTACTATCTTTGCTCTTTGAGATGGCAAATGTTCAAATTTCTCTATTCTCGGTGTCCACCCATTGACCATCATGACATCCGAGTTATCTAAAGTAGGTGGGACCGTATCATCAGTAGTACCTTCAGAACACCAATCTATCAAACCATTGTCGGCCGATTCAGTAAATGTTTCTTTTAACAGATATTCTTCCGCAATGGTTTCAACCCATTCAACTTCTTTACTTTCTTCATGTTCACTGGGTTGTTTGCCTATACTAAATACGTTCAGTTCCAAAGTCATATTGCCAAAAAAAAGCTTCATGACACCATTCCTACAATTGATCAATGCATTAGAAGTTGCAAGAAATGGGCGTCCTAAGATGACCGGAATCTGAGATGGTGAATTGGAAGCCGGATGTGTGTCCAGTACGATAAAGTCAACAGGAAAATAGAACTTGTCTACTTGGACCAACACATCTTCAATAATCCCTCTAGGGACCTTCACTGACCTGTCAGCTAATTATAAGGTCACAGTTGTTGGCTTCAACTCACCCAAACCGAGTTGCTCATATACCGTATATGGCAACAAATTCACACTCGCTCCTAAATCTAGCAATGCTCGCTCAATCCTAAAATTGCCAATGATGCACGAGATAGTTGGACAACCTGGATCCTTATATTTAGGAAGAATGTTATGCTGTAAAATTGCACTCACATTTTCAGCCAGAAATGCCTTCTTCTTGACATTTAAACGACGCTTGACAGTGCACAAATCTTTTAAAAATTTTGCATAGGAAGGCACTTGTTTGATTGCATCAAGAAGAGGTACATTGATTTTTACTTGCTTAAAAAGCTCAAGAATTTCAGAGTTTGGTTCAAGCTTTTGCAAGAGCTTTAATCTTTGTGGAAATGGTGCAGGAAAAGGACATTTGATTTTTTCAGTAGATGTTGGTGCTTCAGTTTCTTCGTTATCCTTTTCTTTTGTCTTTAAAGGGTCAGAATCAGGTATGGCTTGAGTTTGTTCTGGGACTGGTCGGTCAATAATCTTTCCACTTCGCAATGTTATTATACTCTTTGCTTGCTCTTTATGCGAAGTTGAAGATGATGCATTGCTACCGCCGTAGACTTGAGGGTTAGGTTGTGGTTGAGCTGGTAGCTTACCCTTCTCTTGAGCACTTAAAGCAGTGGTCAGCGTTGTCAGTTGATTTCTTAATTCATCATTGATTTTAGCTTGACCTTGCATGAAAGATTGTAAAGTTTCTTCGAGACTGGGTTTTTGAGGGGGTGCGTGTGCATAATGAGGGTGCGGAGGTGGAGGAGTTGGGTTATATACTTGTTGAGGTTGGTCATTCCTCCACCTGAAATTTGGATGGTTCTTCCATCCAGGGTTGTAAGTACCCGAAAAAGGATTATTGAAAGATTTTTGATAGGTATTCATAACATTGGCCTGATCGTGCAAGACTTCCTTGAATGTGGATATTGTGGGGCAATCAGTGATGAGATGGCCAGGCATCTCGCAAATCCTACAACACTCGCTGTTATGTTCTACGGTCTTGACGGGTTCAATCCTTCTAAGTTCAATTTTCTCTACCTTCCTAGTAAGGGCTGTCATTTTAGCTTAAATATCATCCTGAGTATTAAGGTTGTAAAGGCCCCCATGTGGAATGCCAGTAGGCTTAAACAAAGGTTTATTCACTCTATCTCCTGTATCCCATAATTGTGCAGTCTCTGCGAGAGAGTCTAAATAGTCCCATGCCTCATCGGGTTGCTTTTCCAGCAATAGACCATTGCACATAGTCTCTATAAATTGTTTCAACTATGGGGACAACCCTTCGTAAAAGAAACTAATGGTTCTCCATGTTTCAAACCCATGATGAGGACAAGAGAGAAGCAAATCTTTAAATCTCTCCCAGCATTCATAAAATGTTTCATGGTCTTTTTGTTGGAAATTACTAATGTGCCTTTTCAAAAAATTAGTCCTTTGTGCGGGAAAGAACTTTTGTAAGAATTCTCTTTGCATATCATGCCATGTTCCTAGCGATCTAGGTCTCAAGGAGTTCAGCCATGTTTTGGCTTTATCCTTTAAGGAAAAAGGAAACAAGGTCAATTTAAGGACATCTTCCGATACATTTGGCACTCTAAATGTGATACTAATTTCCTCAAAATTCTTAAGGTGAAGATAAGGGTTCTCGGATATTATCCCATGATACTTGGGCAGCAATTGAATTACTCCTGGTTTGATTTCAAAGTGTCCTACATTTTCAGAAATAATCATGCATGAAGGTTGACTAGTCCTAGTGGGATGTAAGTATTGTCGAAGTGTCATAACTGGGGGTCTACCTTCATCACCATGGTGACTTCCTACATCATCAGGAAAATTTGCCATCTCACAAGGTGTGAGATACTGCGAAGGAATTTCAAGGATGTGTCCTAAGGGATGATCTAAAGTTGTACGACTGAATCGACCAGTGTCGTCCCTATCCCAACCTAGCATACAAAATTTAATTAATTAATTTTTTTTAAATAAATATAAATATAAGTACCAACTAAAGATACCCTAAAACTATACCCTAAGACAAAAATCTATTAACAATCAAACATGCAACTAAACATTACACCTCAATTTCTAATATTTTTCTTAAATTTCTAGACAGCTCCTAACTGGTTTGAAGAGGGCACCTAAGCCTCCAATCCGGTCTAATGAACCGAGTTGACCAGGTAAGCTCCCAGGTAAGTGGAGGGGTCACGATGCGTTCGCAAAGGTCCCACTTAAAACCCACTTGCCTCGAACAGATGAACTGTCTCCCTTATAGAGACAAAGCTTGCCTAGACATCAACTAAGCCACAGAGCAAAATTGGTGCAACTTTCGGTGGTCTTCATCCTATTGAGCTCGAATGTCCTTAGGGGCCAACGTCTAGTTGATTTTAGTTAAGCTTAGGATATTTATGCAATGGGGTGATTTTTGGGCTAAGGACGACTGATGAAATCCCGATCTTATCTTTTTAAATGGGTTCAGCCCCTAGAGTATTTTATGCTGATGCCATATACTATATGCAACAATCAAGAGATTTTTTTTTTTTAATATTTTATGACATGACATTAAATTTCATTGAATAGGTGATCAAGCAAATTATTTATTTTTTTTTTAAATTTTCAATTAGCAACAAGGGTTAATGAGATATGATAACAATAAAATTCTGATCTAAAACAATTAAATGCAGAAAATTCAAAACAGACAGCAGCAAGTTTTCGTATTAATCTGATAGTCTTAAAAGTTTCAGAATATCAATCAGACCGTTCCGATGAAAGAAACACAGGTCCTCTACTTGACGACCAAATTTGAGTTCAATCCGACGGTTAATTTTTTTGATATCAAAGTTTGATGCAGACTGTGCAGGGAATAAAAAAACAGCAGTAAAGATTTTTTTTTCTTTTTCGAAACAAAAAGACTAACTACTAAAGTACTAATTAAATCTAAAAATTATACTAATAAATCAGCCGTTCCCCGGCAACGGCGCCAAAAACTTGATGCAAAAATAAAATTGTTCTCCCAAGTGCAGGAGAATCGTACAAGTAGTAAAATCTCGGGAGTCCGAGGTCGAATCCTCAGGGAACGAAATTTATAGATTATTAGCGTAATTTTCAGATTAATTAATTAAATAAATTTGTGGATTAAAATGATGTTTTGATTTTCAGAAATTAAATGCAGAGAATAATAAACACAATTCAATGAAATAAAAATGGTAGGGATCTGGAATCCCCCTTGATGATATTGCATCCAAGGAATAAACTCTATGGTTCTTGATTAAAGATTAAATATAGGATAGATCTAATCATTGTATATGTTTCATGAACATATGAACTCAATTTCTAAGCATTCATCGTGCTTTTTACGTCTATGACGAATCAAATACTAAAGCCATCCATATATCAATAATCATAATCCATTAAAGATCTATCTATGAGATAACTATGCATGGATCAAGAACATATCAATAAATATAAATCATTGAAAGCAAAAGTTTAGAATTTACTTCAAAGAGAAATACATCAAAGGTTCCTCCATCTCCCTTCCTAAGAAATCAGCCACTCATTTTAAAAAATGAGTCCCCCTTTCATTCTCCCCTTTTCCTTTCTTTCTTTTCTTTTCGGAAACAGGGGAGGCCCTCCTCTGTTTTTTTTTTTCTTTTTTTGGATGGCAGAGGCCCTCCTCTGTTTTTTTTCAATGGGAAAGAATGATAATCCCAACTTCCCAGCCGAGAGGGATATCAAGCTGGCCTTCGATCCACTCCTCACACGCGATGGAGATCAACGGATGGATGCTAATCCGGAAGAAGTGGATGGATGCGAACGGGAGATGATCGCTGATGCTGAGATCACGGGATGCCGGGATCTTCGGACGCGGACGTGGCGGATGGGTGCGAGGAGGATCGTTAGGAAGCACGGACGCGGGTGATGCCTCGCAGGATGCTGGAAACTCGGACGATTTGCTGGATGATCACCAAGCTGGAGATGAATCTTGGACTCAAGAGGCCTAGACGGATGGAGCTTGATCGTTGGAGCTGGGACGCGTGGACTGCGAGGAAGACGGAAGCCGCGGACGTGAACAGATGCTGAGATACGGGATGCTGGGAACTCGGCTGAACACGTGGACTCGGAATGGATTAGGAGAAGATTTGGAATCGTGTGACGGGCTCGGCTGAAGATGCTTGCAGATGGCTGCACTGGATGAGGTCGGGGCGCAGGGAGAAGCTGGGAATTCGGTTCCTATGAAGCTTGGGATGCGAACGGATGAACTCAGATTCGAAAGAAGCGGACGGAAGCTGGATCTTAGCTGGGATGAGGTGTGCGCTTGTGAGGAGCTCGGACGTGGACGGCTGGGCAGCGAGTTGCTCGCGGAGGCTTGAATCTGGGCTCTGTTCTGCAGCTGGGAAGAGATGATGCTTCGCGGGAGGGAGCTAACAGCGGAAGAATGTGGAGATGGAGCCGGCTTGCGGACGACTGGATCATCCAACGCTGAGATCACTGAAGCTGGGAGGCGCTGTGAACCAGGATGACATGGGGAGGAAGGAGATCCAAGAAGAGCTGCATGCGGACGTGTGAAGGAAGCTGAGAATCGCACGGACACGGGATGCTTGGGAGCTGGGACGCGTGGCTTTGGACTCATGGATGAGCGAAAGCGAGCTGATCACGGGAGAAGGCTGGGAGGTGCTGTGAACGTAGACCCGGATGCTTCGTTTTGGGAAGAAACAGAGGAAGAACAACTCGGCTGGGAGAGCTGTGGGTGCGGGAGATTGCATACGGAAGAATTGGAATGTTGGCACCTGGGCTTAAGATGCAGAAGAAGCTGGGATGCACGAGATGCTGGGAATTAATTGCAGTGAACTGTCTTGCTGAACTTAGACTCCTTCTAATGTGCAACTGGGGTCGAACCATGCGGTTGACTGGTCACCTACGGTGATGCATCTTTTGGACCCAATGCGCATTTTAACTTTGATTTACAATCACCTGCACCCAACAAAAATAAAATATTAATGCAGCACTGTTATCATTATTTGTTAGCAATAATGCTAATTTAAGTAATGTGTAGATCGCACTTTTGTGCTCTCATCACACCCCCCAACTAGCTTATTGCTAGTCTCTAGCAATTAACAAGCAATTGATAAAATGAGAGTACAAAAAGTGTTGGTTGGTCCTTTGATGTTTTATTAGAACTAATTGCATAAAATTAAGATAAGTACTCACTTTCGTAGGAATCACGATTGCACTTAGCACGTGCAACAAGCCGTTAAACCCCTAGGTTACCCTAGTGGACGAGTGTTGTCTCGTGAGGGTTTTCAGGGATGTTACCCACAAACATCATGAATTATATGACATGAGATTCTAATAAAAATAAACCCTAAGCTAATACACATGTAATTAATTGACAAATATTTTCAAGTATGGCAACTGTCAAAGCAAGGAATATAAAAGTGTAGTGTGCATCAAATCATATGACTTTCTCAGAGTACTAATACCTCCACCACAACAGAGCACCGCCTGAGTTTTAGGTGCACTACTCAAGTCCACAAATGTTTTCTACACTTTATTAGAACCTGATCCATCAAATTTTCAGAATATCACTTGTTGTCTAAATTTGTCAAGAATGGTTCGCATATAAAGAAAGAGCTATCAATCCCAACTAAACAACCCGGGTACACAGAGGTCCAATACAATGGAGTCAAACCAGCCATTACCACATGTCACTAGGTTCAGTCCAACCAACCTTATTCATGCTTATTTTTATTTCATTTCATATATATATATATATATATATTTCATTATTGCTAGAGACTAGCAATAAGCTAGTTGGGGGGTGTGATGAGAGCACAAAAATGTGACCTACATGTCACCTAAATTAGTATTATTGCTAACCGATAATGATAAATTCACCGGATTAATATTATATTTGGGTTTGACACAGATTTTCATAAATTAGAGATAAAATGCACATTGAGTACAAATTTGACTAAGGATCCCTTCCCAGATCCGACCCGGTTGAAGATCGGGTCGGGTCCGAGTCGGGTTCAGGTCCGAGTCGGGTCCAATTTTTTTAGGCTTATTGAGAAAGAATTTTGGGCAAATTTAATTTGGCCATATCATAACTATGAGGTGCTGGGTAACCCATGACTTGAAAGACTTGCAATAGACCTCCAGTCAGAACAAATGATCCGTGACGAACTGAGTCCGTCCGTTTACAAACCAAATTTCACATCACACTATTTGTTTTTTTTATCTATATGACTGAACTTGGTGTCTCCCAGCTCCCATATCAGGAGGGCCAAAGATCGCACAATGCCTAGCCATCCCGTCTGCCCACGCGCATCTCCTCCTTCATTCCGTGATCGATCTCGCGCTCGCAGCTCTTCCGTGATCAACGCCACAACTCCTCCGCCTCAGCCCGCGCCTCCTTCAGCCCGTGATCCGGCGATCCCGCACCACGCCCCCCTCTTCCAGAACCGAGAGTCCCAGCATCACGCATCCGTGAATGGCATCTCCGGTGATCCCGCAATGTCCCGGCTTCATTCCATGGCAGCCTCCGTGTCCGGACATCCCGCAACCAGCCGAGAAATGCGCGGCATTCAACTGTTAGATGTATGCCCTAGAAGCCAATCTGGCTGACACATTGTTAATTCTAGGGACATAATTTTATACTTGACTATTTATTATTGAATAAATAAAAGGCATCTTATCATTCATATTATTTATGTGTCTATGAATCGTCCAAGAAATTAATAAGATGATGATGCATATTCTCAAGAGTTGAGAATTTGAGCCATGTATCATTAGTGATTAATTTCTAAATGCTCCTGATCAATGGATCATCACGAGGACGGTGATCGATCCGATTAGTGCACAGATCACTTTTCTTCTGGATGGACGAGACTTGAGTCCATAATGTAGGGACACTGAAGTGATAGTGCAGGTGCTTGTTAGAGAACAAGGGTACTGAGCGTGACCAAGACAAGAAGTCACTTGGATGTCTATCCACTCGTCAGTGACTTGCTTGATGTTGCAGTAGTATGACTGGTCCTTTGACCTGCGGTGCTTCAGCTACTCACAGTGAGGTTATTGTAGTTTGACTACACGTATGCATGGTCTCTAGTCATATGGGTCCTTGTAGTGTAGATTGGTTGCAGTAAGTTTACTGTAGGAGTAGGGTATGCACTTACATGGAATCTATCGACCTTGATAGAAGAGGAGTGATCCTATGTGATTTGTTAGACTGAGTTCTAAGACCTTGGCCAGGGCAGTAATAGAAAGTGGAGAAAGAGTTTTTCACTATCGAACGCGAGTCGAATAAATCTTGACATATGACAGACGAAGGGGTTTGACGAGTTATCCATGACCTCCGTCCTGTAGGGATCCACGATACTAGGACTGTATCACATGATAACTGCACCTAGAGGTTCATCATTCTATTCTACTGGATAGCCACTACATGCTGCTAGGTGTCACTGGTGGATGGTGGGACTCACAGGGATTATCTCGATGATCGATAAACCCTAATGAGTAGAGTTGGAATCGTTCCAATCCATTGAAAGGAGTTTTCAATGATATTGTGATAGAGATCATAATATATCTCACTACCAGTCAGAGTAGAACCTATGGGGTCACACACACTAGAAGTATTGACCGATCCGATGGTTGAATCGTGATTAGGAATCACAAGTAATCAATTAGATTGATATTCAGTTGAAGAAGGAACAAAGGAAATTAATTAATTGGACTTAAACACAAATCCTACTTCGAGTAGGATTTCTAGAGTCCTAATTGGATTAGGACTGGAAGTCCTAGTTGGAGTAGGACTGGAATTCCTACTTGAAATAGGATTCCTACAATCCTAATTAGATTAGGAGTTTTGAATTAAAAATGGATTCCTACTTGGAGTAGGATTCCTAGAGTCCTAATCGGATTAGGACTCCGGATTCAAATTAGAGTCCTAATTGGATTAAGACTAAAATTAAATATGTCCTAATTTGGATTAAGGGTTTCTTAAGTCACAATTAATTATTAATCAAATGAATCAATAAGACTCCTAATTGGATTAGGATTGAAGAGTTCAATTGAGTCAAAATTAATTTAAGTTCTAATTGGATTAGGACTTACCTAGATTGAACCCGATTGATTCATGATTTGGTTAAACCCTAATTGGATTAGGGCTAAACCAAATTAGGGCCACCCAATCCTCATTAGATGAGGATTAGGGCAACACAAAAGGGAGGGGCTCACGCCCCTCCCCTTTCTCCTCCTTGGTGCGGCAACACAAGAGGGGCCGGCGCCCCTCTTGGAAAGCAATCAAGGGCTCCTAACTTGTAGGAGCCCTTCATGCTTTAAAAAGTGGTGAGGACGGCAGCTAGGGCATCCCAAAAAGTAATCCTCTTCTTTGTGCCGTGGCCACCCTCTCCCCTTCCCTTGGTTCAGCCGAAAGCAAGGAGAGCAAAGGTCCAAGATGTTGGCGGCTCTTTTCTTCCACCCTTCCTTCATCCAACGCAGGGAAAAGAAAGGCTGCAGTGAGGGCTTTGGTTCTTCTTCAAGATCCCTCCTTCTTCTCCCTCCTCCCAAGCACAATCAAGGGTTGATTCAAAGGGAGGAAATCAGCCATCCAAAGTTGTCTCTGCAAGGGAGCTAGCACCCCGGGGAGACAAGGAAGCGTTGATCGGTTTCTGCTTCGTGCGGATACCTGTAGAGGCCGGGCACTTGAACGGCTTCAAGCGAACCTTCATCCTAAACCACGAACTTCAGTTTGCGGTGATCATCTACCCGCACAAGGTGAAGATCTGATCTTCTAATGTTTCTAAAAAGTTTTTAATCCTTATCTATCTACGAACGGTTTTTGAACAACGTTCATGCGATGAACGGTTAATCCCGCGCATGCCTCTTCCGCTGCATCTGAATTTTTTTTGAATTTTCAGCGACATGTGCGGGGTTTCTAACAGTGGTATCAGAGCCTAGGCTTCATAGATTAAGATAAGAATTAATTATTAGTAGGCTTATTAGATCTGAAAATTGAAAGATTATGCATGCTGAAAATTTTCTGCATGCAGATTTTTTCTAGGGTGCTGATTTTTGCATGCTGATTTTTATGTGATAAGATGATGATTCTAATTGCATTGTTAATGAGATTACAAAGTTTAGAATCATGATTAGCATGATCAGCAACCTATGTCATGAGATAATCAGTTAGTTTTCAGATCTGAAAATTATAATTGCTGCATGTGGTGATGATCATAGGATTCAAACTCTTTTGGTATCAAATGTAATGACCTGCGATGTGATCTGTGATGTCATGTAATTTTTCAGATGCTTGCATGCATCTTATTTGATGTTTTGAGAGGCCTGCGTGCCTCCTAAAAGAAGATGTAATTTATTATTATTTTTATTTTACATCTGGTTGTATTTCTGTGATGTGATGTACGTCAACGATCAAGTTGAAGACAAGGCATGAGATGAACAGGGGTCTAAGCGGTTGATGGCGATTGGATCAAGAGTTGGTCAAGGATCGAATCAAGGAGGCTTGGAACCAATTCAAGAGTTGAAGACCAGTTGATCGATTGACGTGCATGTGCTTGTAATATGACCTAATTAGAATCCATGATCATCACCTATTTAAAGTTTAGCTTTATTTTGATGCTGCGATTATAACTGCCTGTGATGTGCCGTTTGCATGTGATGTGAATGAGAGTCGGGTAGATAGGTTTACATGTGATGTAGCAAACCCAATTGAGACCTAAATTAAAACCTCCTCAATCAAGTCGAGAGTGAACCGACATGAGCAAGTCATATTAGATTAATTGATCTAATTGGTGTCTAGGAAAGCATAAAAGGTGGTTACTTAATTAGGACCTTACTCTCTGAGTAAGGGGAGCCTCCCACCTGCTTATCTGGCCAATTGTTCGATTACCTCTTATGAAGAGCTCAAGTTGCAAACACTAAGACATGATTAACCAATATTAAGTCAATTGGTCTTCCACTGTAGTAGAGCTGCTGTTGCTCAGAAAGACAACCCAAGAGGGGGGTGAATTGGGTTTTAAAATAATTTTGCAGTTAAAACGTTTGTGGATGACTAATTAATACTTTTGCAAGATGATTAATTAGTTGCTATGTGCTGTGAGTGAAATGAGAGTGAGAGAGAGAGACACAAGCAATCACAAACACAATGTTTATAGTGGTTCGGAGCTATCCCTTGCTCCTACGTCCACTCCCCAAGTCTCACTTGGGAATTCACTATAACCCCTTGGATTACAGCCGGTTGTTTTACAAGCTCACAACCCAACTTGTTGTTTTACGAGCTCACAACGAACTCGGTCGGTTTTCCCAGGCTCACCGACTAGAACCACCCCGATTGTTTTCCCGGGATCACAATCGAACCCTTACACGTTGTTTTTACCCTCGGCTCACCAACCAACCTCTACACTCTTGATTCAATCCCCTGATTGAATCAAGCAAAGACAAGATGGAAAGAACAAAGACAAATAGAAAAACAGAGCTTCTAAAAAGCAGATATGCAACAATATAAACTAGAGAGAAGTTAAGAGCCCTCAAACACGTTTGAGTTGGAGTAGAGTAGGGCTTCTTGAACTGTGAGTCTCCTCTTGAATGTCTGGTCGACTTGAAGGCAGGAGGAGACTTCTTTAAATGCTGGAAAGAGGTAGCTGGATGGAGTTAATGGCACTCTTCCTTCTTTTCTGTTGAAAACCAGTTGGCCGAGATAGGATGCTTGATTTCTTTGAGTGGAATAGTGCTTCTCTGCCTTGCTACAGTCCTCTGTGGCTATTTAAGCCATCTTCCATGGAAACTAGCCGTTAGACACTTTTTTTCTGCCCGTTCTGCACACTCTGCACATCCTGACAATATGTCCGTTGGGGTCGGAGTCGACTCGCGCGATCTGGAGTCGACTCGGCTGTAGCGAGAGTCGACTCATGCTTTTCTGGAGTCGGCTCGGCAACTGTTCCGGATTTGAATTAAAGTGACCTCCGCGACTGGGAGTCGACTCGACTTAACCCGGAGTCGACTCGCCAACTTCTGGAGCTGACTTGCCATTTTCGGAGTCGGCTCATCCCATGAAGTCCATGGAGCTAATTTTTCAACTTGGCCCACTCGAGTCGACTCGACAATCCTGGGAGTCGACTCGGCGCTCAGAGCCCGAACTTCCGATCTTCTGTCTTTTGGCTCGTCCAGTCTTGGAGTCGACTCGAACTGTTCCGGAGTCGACTCGGCTCTCAGTTTCCGAAACACAGCCTTCTGCCTTTTTGATGTAGCGCTGCCTTGGAGTCGACTCGAGCTGTCTGGGAGTCGACTCGGCTCTCAGAGACAATAATTCGGTCTTCTGTCTTTTTGGGGTCGCGCTGTCTCGGAGTCGACTCGCGCATTGCGGGAGTCGACTCGGATCTCAGAGTCCGAAAACTGCTCTCTGACTTTTGCCTTGTGTACCACTGAGAGTCGACTCTCGCTTTCTTTGGAGTCGACCTGCCAACCATCGGAGTCGACTCGCGTTCCACAGGAGTCGACTCGAATCTCAGGGTCAAAAATCGCTCTCTGACTTTTCTGTCTGTAACTCCTTGGAGTCGATTCATACTACTCCGGAGTCGACTCGGTAATCATCGGAGTCGACTCGCGCACTTCAGGAGTCGACTCGCTGACAGGTTTTGAGTTGAGTCTTTCTGTTCGTCTGTCAGTTCTCAGTCAGAGTCGACTCGTAATGATCCGGAGTCGACTCGAGCCCGTGCCAGTGATTCTGATACGCTTGGAGTCGACTCATAATATCCCGGAGTCGACTCGAGTCTCAGACTTTGGTTCTAACTGACTTCTTAACTTATCCAAAATATCTTGAACCAAGTCTAGAAACACTTAGACAAGATTTTCACTGAAACACTCAATTGAATTCATTAGTAAGCAAAAGATATACTCAAATGCTTTGAGCTCATCAAAATCAAATAGGGTTTTAATCAATCACTCACAATCTCCCCCTTTTTGATGATGACAAAACATTGAGTATATGTAAAGTGAATTGCTCAATAAACAAGGAAATACGATCTATAAATGAATTCAAGTGTCTGGTTATTTAATTTATCCAAGCTTGAAAGGTGTGAAACAATAAATTTTGGAGTTAAAACTCCTCCTTTCATTTAGAATTATATAAGCCTTCATGTCATGCACTCAATTGTTTGGCTTATATATATTTAATGATTTGACTTTCTTAAAAATTCAGATTATCTCCCTCAACATATGCATTCTACTTTGTTTTGATTCTCTGAATTTCCTTTTAATGCATTGAAGTTTTTGAACTGAAATTTTTGGTTTTTAGAGGGAAAATCTGTCAATTTGTTCTTGAGTAGGATTCAACTAATCTCCGAATATCCCTTGAATAGATTCTGGAGATTACTCCATTAGGAGCCCCAACAGAGAGATAATGAGCCTCGAGGTATCAAATCCACTAAGAACAAATTATTGTGTGTTTTAAAAGTTTTTTTTTATTGATTTTCATTTATTCCTTTTACATATCTATTACATATTTCTCCCCCTTTTTGTCATCGTATAAAAAAGGAAGTGAATAGAACACACAAGCAAGCAGAGATCAATTGGCACAGTATTGAAATGAATATGTCTACTCATTGTATTGATGTATATATAAATACATTTGTGAATACAATAAGTAAAGCAAAAGATACATGTCAAAATAAAACAAAAGCAGCTAGGGTCTCCTCGAGGATGTGGCTCCTCCTCTCGAGGATGTGGCTCCTCCTCTCAATCTGTTCTGTTCCATGAGGAGAGTGACCCCGTCTGTGACATTCCCAAGCTGGGGAGATAATGGCCGAAGTGGCCCTGCTGTGTGTGGTGGAGAGCTCGGTCAGGGTCTCCTGCAGTGTGTCCAACTTGGCGATCAGTACATTCGCCAAGCGCTCTGCCCCCTGGGTAGTGGTGCCCATATCCTGTCGGACGTTATCGCGCATCTTCCGAGTAGTGCTCGTGACTTCGCTCATGCTGTGGAGCTGGGCTTGGATCAGGAACCTTACATTGTCGATCTCTTCCCGCACATGGGCCATCATCTCAGCCATGGCGGACAGGGAAGGGACCAATGCTGAAGAAGGTGCAGGAGAAGGAGCAGGCACTGAACCCCGGAGCTCCCTAAGTAGGTCGTCCCGGAGATCTCTAACTATCTCCTGCCGCAACTCCCGGAGCTGCTCAGGAGCGATCCGGACCTCCATGGGCTGAGTAGGTGGAGCTGAGGAGGAGGGTCCGGCTGAGGTGGTGGGAGCAGAAGTGGAGGAAAAGGTAGGATAGTCTGAGTCTGGGTCAGGACTGGGGGAATGTCTGGTGGTATGTGTGGAGGTGGATGATTTTCTAACCCAGGTTCCCTCGACCTTCCGAAACCCCATCCTGTGTAGGGTTCCCGGACGCATGCGATCTGTCCATCGCAATGCGCGAGAGGGTTCCCCCTCAGGAATGGGAATCTCGGCCTCCCTAAACAGAAGGGTGAACATCATGCCATAGGGGAGGGTGAGCCTAGGTCTATCTAGTGGCTCACATAGGTATCTATACATCATCTTGGGAAAGTTGATTGGGGTGTCCTGGAGGATGTAGAACATAAGAGCTAGGTCTCTCTCAGATACAAAATCGAAGCGGCCAGTCTTCGGAAAGAGGGACCTAGAGATGATACTCAAGAGGAGCCGCATCTCAACAGAAAGTGAGCTAGTGGACACCTCATCTAAGGGGGACTGAGGTGGATGTCCTAGAATGGCCGTAAGGGCCTCAGTCCTATCCTCGGGGTGTGTGGGAGCTACCCCTACTTGTGGAAGGTGGAGGATTTGGGCTATGAAATCCTCGAAAATAAACAATGGGACACCGGCTACAGTTCCCTCTATTCCCCCATTGCCCCTATGGACAGTACCATAAAACTCTCTAACTAGGCCAGGGTATGTGGGGAGATCTAAGGAACAAAAATACTCTAAACCCTGGGCCCGCAATCTCTCTCCTATGGTAAAGCCCTCCCGGGAGAGATAGTCAAAATCGACGTATCTCCCGGTGGAGACCGCCTTCCCGGCGCACGGCCTCGAGGGAACCTCCCTTGGCGGGGAACGAGCCGGAGGTTGTGGCCTCACGGGATCGTTCCGAGCTTTGGACCGTCGCTCGGTGCCGCTCGCGGGTTGGGGCCTCTTCCGGCTTGGGACAACGGCTTTACGAGGCATGGTTGACCTAGAATGGGGTAGAACGCTAATGGACGGAGGAAGGTCGACGGAAAAAGTCCTAAGGACGGTCGGAGACGATCTAGGAGACGGCTCTAGGATTTTTTGAACAGTGGCGGCGGTGAATAGAAGTGTTGATAAAACGCTTGGATTAGGGTTAAAAACCCGGATCCCGACCTCGAGTCGACTCCACTGAGTCGCGAGTCGACTCGACCTCGAGTCGACTCCAAAGTATGCGCGAGTCGACTCCCCCTCATGAGCCATCGACTTAGAGTCGACTCCCGTCAATGTGCGAGTCGACTCCTCTTATGCTTCATCTTCCTCGAGTCGACTCTCGTCTGTGTGCGAGTCGACTCCTTCTTATGAGCCGACTCCGAAACTTACTCGAGTCGACTCGAACTCTGGCACGCACCTAAAAGTTATGCTATTTTCGTACCAAACCAGGGACACTCACTAAGTTATGATCTAATTTGATGATCATAGTTGAGAAACTCTATTTTTAATCATCAAAATCAATGAACTAGTGGAAAATACCACTAGGATGGATCAATCACTCCTAATCCCCTCCTAAGCACACTAAATCTCTCTTCACTTAAGGGTTTTGTAAAAATGTCAGCTAATTGATCATCAGTGCAAACAAATTGAAGTGTCACATCACCATTCAGTACATGATCTCTTATGAAGTGATGTCTTATCTCAATATGTTTAGTTCTTGAATGCTGAATTGGATTTTTAGTTAGGTTAATGGCACTTGTATTATCACAATTAATGAGAATTTTATCTTGTTTAATGCCATAATCTTCCAATTGTTGTTTGATCCACAAGATTTGAGCACAACAACTCCCGGCTGCAACATATTCAGCTTCAGCAGTAGATAATGCAACCGAGTTTTGTTTCTTGCTAAACCATGAGATTAAGTTTTCTCCTAGGAATTGACATGACCCGCTGGTGCTTTTTCTATCAAGTTTACATCCAGCAAAGTCTGAATCTGTGTATCCTATTAAGTTTAGGCTAGATTCATTAGAATACCATAACCCTATATTCTTTGTTCCTATTAGGTATTTAAAGATTCTCTTGACTGCAATTAGATGAGATTCCTTAGGATTAGACTGATATCTAGCACACATGCAAACACTAAACATGATATCAGGTCTACTTGCAGTAAGATACAATAAAGATCCTATCATACCTCTATATAATTTCTGATCTACAGATTTACCTGATTCATCTTGGTCTAATTTGCATAATGAGCTCATGGGGGTGCTCATTGACTTGTTCCCCTCCATATCAAACTTCTTAAGCATCTCCTTGATGTACTTAGCTTGATTGATGAAGATGCCTTCTTCAGATTGTTTGATTTGAAGCCCGAGGAAATAATTCAGCTCTCCCATCATGCTCATTTCAAATTCACTCTGCATCAAGTCAGCAAATTCTTCGCAGAGGCGATTGTTAGTAGCACCGAAAATAATATCATCAATATAAATCTGTACTAACAACATATCTTTGTTTTTCTTCTTTAGAAACAATGTTGTATCTACATTACCCCTAGAAAACTCATGTTCTAATAGGAATTTGCTAAGCCTCTCATACCATGCTCTAGGTGCTTGTTTCAAACCATAAAGTGCCTTGTTCAATTTATATACATGATTAGGGTATTGATGATTTTTAAAACCAGGAGGTTGTTCTACATATACCTCCTCATTAATATACCCATTTAAGAATGCACTTTTTACATCCATTTGAAATAATTTGAAGTCCTTAGAGCATGCAAATGCTAGTAAAAGTCTAATTGCTTCAAGTCTAGCTACAGGAGCAAAGGTTTCATCAAAATCTATACCTTCTTCTTGATTATAACCCTTTGCTACTAGTCTAGCCTTATTCCTTATTACAATTCCATTTTCATCAAGTTTATTTTTATAAATCCATTTGGTACCTATAATTGAATATTCAGTAGGTCTTTCAACTAGATTCCATACTTTGTTTCTAGTAAATTGGTTTAATTCTTCTTGCATTGCATTTATCCAATTTACATCTTTTTCAGCTTCTTCTATGTGTTTGGGCTCAAAATGTGAAACGAAAGCTAGATGATTGTTTAAGTTCCTAAGAGATGCTCTAGTCCTAACAGGTTGAGATGGATCATCTAGAATTAATTCCTTAGGATGCCCGTGAGCAAACCTCCAAGCCTTAGTCAGCCCATGATCCATAATAGCCTCTTGGCTTGATGATGCATTTCCAATTAATTTTTGATTATCATTTTGTAATGTCATCTCATCTATCTTCTCTTCAAGAATTTCACCATCATCATCAAAATTAACTCTCTTGCTAGAAGAGATATCACTAAAATCATCAAAAACAACATGTATGGATTCTTCTATAACTAGGGTTCTTTTATTAAAGATTCTATAGGCTTTACTAGTTGTGGAGTACCCCAAGAATATACCCTCATCAGATTTAGAGTCAAATTTTCCTAGATTATCTTTTCCATTATTATGAACAAAACACCTACATCCAAAAATATGAAAATAGTTCACTTTTGGTTTTCTGTTTTTCCAAAGTTCATAAGGTGTTTTCTTTATGATGGGTCTTAATAAAACTCTATTTAATATATGACAAGAAGTATTGACAGCTTCTCCCCAAAAGTACTTAGGGAGGTTACTTTCACACAACATAGTTCTAGCCATTTCCTCTAGAGTTCTATTTTTCCTCTCCACAACTCCATTTTGTTGTGGTGTCCTAGGTGCAGAAAAATTATGTGTTATTCCCTTTTTACTACAAAACTCATCAAATAAATGATTTTCAAATTCGGTACCATGGTCACTTCTAATAGCTATTACAGAAGTATCTCTAGCATTTGTTACTTCTTTATGAAATTTCTTGAAAATTGAAAATGCTTGATCCTTATGGCCTAAGAACATGACCCAAGTATATCTAGAATAATCATCTACGATAACTAGACCATATTTATTTTCACCTAGACTTGTGGTTCTAGTTGGTCCGAATAGGTCCATGTGTAGTAGTTCTAGAGGTCTAGAGGTAGAGACACAATTTATAGATTTAAAGGAGTTCCTTGATTGTTTGCCAAATTGACATGCTTCACATATTTTATTCTTTTCAAACTTTAATTTTGGCAAACCTATCACAGAATCTCTTTTAACTAGTTTAGATATGGTGTCCATGCTTGCATGACCTAACTTACGGTGCCATAACCAACTAGCATCATTATCCTTAGTTTCATTAACAACTAAACATGGGTTGTGTTTGGCAAGATCCTCAAGGTCTACAACATACACATTTCCACGTCTTATTCCTTTAAAAACTAAACTATTGTCATTTGGGTTTGTTATGATGCATAGTGATGGTTTAAACATAACATTATAACCTCTATCACATAATTGACTAATGCTTAATAAATTATGCTTAAGACCATCAACATATCGAACATTATCAATAAAAGTTGAAGGGATAATTTGTACTTTACCTATACCAATGATGTGACCTTGGTTATTGTCTCCAAAAGTCACAACACCTCCCTTCTTAGCTTCAAGGATGAAGAATTGATCCTTGTCACCCGTCATGTGTCTTGAGCAGCCACTATCCAAGTACCAACAATTTTTGTCGACCTTGGCTGCAAGACACTCCTACACAAGCAAATCATATAATCTTAGGTACCCAAGTTTTCTTGGGTCCTTCATGGTTAGTAATGTTGGTTCCTTTTGGAACCCAAATCCTCTTAATTTTTCTTTTAGTTTTTCCTTTCCTATACTTACACACATTTGCTTTATGTCCTAAAATTCCACAACAAAAGCAGGTTATTTTCTTAGTTTTACTTTTCCCTACTTTAACAAAGAAGTTACTAAGAAGTTTTTGCTTATGTTTAGGTTTATACCCTAAACCCGCTCTATTGAATACCGCTCGTTGACTATTAAGTATCATATTCAATTTTTCAGAACTATATGTAAATTTTTCAACCAAGGGTTTGTATTTTTCAAGTTCTTTAGTTAGTGTTTGTTTTTCTGCTTTTAGATCATTTAGTTCTTTTGTGAGACTCTCATTTATATGTTTATTGTTTTTGGGTTCTAATGTTTCTTTGTTCAGCCTTTCATTTTCTTTAGTTAAGGTATTATTCTTTTGTATCAAGATTTGGTTACTTATTTTAAGTTCTGCATTTTCTTTGATAAGAACATCTTTATCCTTAACTAATGAATCATACTTACGGAGATGAGTTTGGTTAGTTACTTTTAGTTCTTTGTTTTTAACGTTTATTATTTTGTATTCATCCATTAATTCATTGAAAGCATCATATAATTCATCGAAAGTAAAATCTAAATGTGATGCGGATGTTACCTCATTTTCATTGGCCATGAAGCAGAAATTGGCCTTTTCTCCTTGTTCCTCATCCGATGATGATGATGATGTGTCGGAGTCCGATAGGGTGGTGACAAGGGCTTTCTTCTTCTTGTACTTGTTCCCCTTCTTCAGTAAAGGACACTCAGCTCTGATGTGTCCCGGCTTCTTGCACTCATAACATCCAATTTCCTCATTTTTCCTTTTCTTACCTTTATCCTTTCGATAGAAATTTGAGGGGCCTCTCCTTTGATGAAAGGACTTCTTTTGGTTGATGAATCTTCTGAACTTACGTACGAGAAGAGCCTCATCATCCTCTCCCTCGTGATCTTCTTCTTCACTGCTGCTACTGCAAGACAAGTCTTTGTTAGATGATGTAGATTTGAGAGCTATTACCTTTTTCTTATGGGAGGACTCTTCTTCGCTGTGTTGCTTCATTGTTAGCTCGTGCGTCATTAGGGATCCAAGAAGCTCCTCAAGTGGTAGCTTGTTCAAGTCCTTGGCTTCTTGGATTGCCGTCACCTTGGCTTCCCATGACCTTGGTAGACAGCGAAGAATCTTCCTGACAAGATCACTGTTAGTATAGTTTTTGCCAAGGCTTTTTAGGCCATTGACAATGTCAGTAAATCTAGTGAACATGCTAGTGATTGTTTCATTAGAATCCATCTTAAATAGTTCATACTTATGAACCAATATGTTTATTTTGGATTCTTTGACTTGATTCGTGCCCTCATGGGTCACTTCAAGTCTATCCCAAATCTCTTTTGCAGAATTGTAAGTAGAGACTCTATTGAATTCATTCCTATCTAATGCACAGTAAAGCACATTCATTGCTTTGGAATTGAGTTGTGCCTTTCTCATGTCATGATCATCCCAATCCTTTTCGAGTTTGGGTACAGTGACACCCTCTACATAGATGGATGGGATGTATGATCCATTTACTACAATAGTCCACATCTCATAGTCTTGGACTTGGATAAATATTCTCATCCTAGCCTTCCAATATGAGTAGTCGGATCCATTAAAGAATGGGGGTCTTTGGATGGACTGACCCTCAATGTGGGAAGATCCAAATGGGGTTGTCATTTTGATCTTTTACTCTTAGGGTAGAAGAGTTTAGGCTCTGATACCACTTGTTGCCCAGAAAGACAACCCAAGAGGGGGGATGAATTGGGTTTTAAAATAATTTTGCAGTTAAAACGTTTGTGGATGACTAATTAATACTTTTGCAAGATGATTAATTAGTTGCTATGTGCTGTGAGTGAAATGAGAGTGAGAGAGAGAGACACAAGCAATCACAAACACAATGTTTATAGTGGTTCGGAGCTATCCCTTGCTCCTACGTCCACTCCCCAAGTCTCACTTGGGAATTCACTATAACCCCTTGGATTACAGCCGGTTGTTTTACAAGCTCACAACCCAACTTGTTGTTTTACGAGCTCACAACGAACTCGGTCGGTTTTCCCAGGCTCACCGACTAGAACCACCCCGATTGTTTTCCCGGGATCACAATCGAACCCTTACACGTTGGTTTTACCCTCGGCTCACCAACCAACCTCTACACTCTTGATTCAATCCCCTGATTGAATCAAGCAAAGACAAGATGGAAAGAACAAAGACAAATAGAAAAACAGAGCTTCTAAAAAGCAGATATGCAGCAATATAAACTAGAGAGAAGTTAAGAGCCCTCAAACACGTTTGAGTTGGAGTAGAGTAGGGCTTCTTGAACTGTGAGTCTCCTCTTGAATGTCTGGTCGACTTGAAGGCAGGAGGAGACTTCTTTAAATGCTGGAAAGAGGTAGCTGGATGGAGTTAATGGCGCTCTTCCTTCTTTTCTGTTGAAAACCAGTTGGCCGAGATAGGATGCTTGATTTCTTTGAGTGGAATAGTGCTTCTCTGCCTTGCTACAGTCCTCTGTGGCTATTTAAGCCATCTCCCATGGAAACTAGCCGTTAGACACTTTTTTTCTGCCCGTTCTGCACACTCTGCACATCCTGACAATATGTCCGTTGGGGTCGGAGTCGACTCGCGCGATCTGGAGTCGACTCGGCTGTAGCGAGAGTCGACTCATGCTTTTCTGGAGTCGGCTCGGCAACTATTCCGGATTTGAATTAAAGTGACCTCCGCGACTGGGAGTCGACTCGACTTAACCCGGAGTCGACTCGCCAACTTCTGGAGCTGACTTGCCATTTTCGGAGTCGGCTCATCCCATGAAGTCCATGGAGCTAATTTTTCAACTTGGCCCACTCGAGTCGACTCGACAATCCTGGGAGTCGACTCGGCGCTCAGAGCCCGAACTTCCGATCTTCTGTCTTTTGGCTCGTCCAGTCTTGGAGTCGACTCGAACTGTTCCGGAGTCGACTCGGCTCTCAGTTTCCGAAACACAGCCTTCTGCCTTTTTGATGTAGCGCTGCCTTGGAGTCGACTCGAGCTGTCTGGGAGTCGACTCGGCTCTCAGAGACAATAATTCGGTCTTCTGTCTTTTTGGGGTCGCGCTGTCTCGGAGTCGACTCGCGCATTGCGGGAGTCGACTCGGATCTCAGAGTCCGAAAACTGCTCTCTGACTTTTGCCTTGTGTACCACTGAGAGTCGACTCTCGCTTTCTTTGGAGTCGACCTGCCAACCATCGGAGTCGACTCGCGTTCCACAGGAGTCGACTCGAATCTCAGGGTCGAAAATCGCTCTCTGACTTTTCTGTCTGTAACTCCTTGGAGTCGACTCATACTACTCCGGAGTCGACTCGGTAATCATCGGAGTCGACTCGCGCACTTCAGGAGTCGACTCGCTGACAGGTTTTGAGTTGAGTCTTTCTGTTCGTCTGTCAGTTCTCAGTCGGAGTCGACTCGTAATGATCCGGAGTCGACTCGAGCCCGTGCCAGTGATTCTAATACGCTTGGAGTTGACTCGTAATATCCTGGAGTCGACTCGAGTCTCAGACTTTGGTTCTAACTGACTTCTTAACTTATCCAAAATATCTTGAACCAAGTCTAGAAACACTTAGACAAGATTTTCACTGAAACACTCAATTGAATTCATTAGTAAGCAAAAGATATACTCAAATGCTTTGAGCTCATCAAAATCAAATAGGGTTTTAATCAATCACTCCACAGCTGCTAAGGCCTTTCTGATGTTGATTTGTCTCGGCTGGATACAGTGGTCAAGTTGTATCGGGGGGCTGGACCTCTCTATAGACATGAGATATTGTAGGGTAAAGGTGGAGTTGGGCACCAATAACTGTTAGGTGAGGACCCAATGACAACTTTATTCCTACGGTTATACGGTGGGTCTGACTTAACTAAGAAATGGGACCAATAACTGTTAGGTGAGGTCTTCATGGCTTAGAGACCAAGTAGCACTGCAACATGCTTGAGAAGCATTGTACAAGAGTAGTACATTCATCAATTTATGTGTCACCAATAACTGTTAGGTGAGGTGGCATGTAAATCGGTGGGACCGCAGTACCCACTAGAAACCCTAGTCGTGTGGGTTTTCCGTTTTCCTACCAGGGGAGTGTGAGGAATTCGAGAAAATAGTGGGAGTTACATTTGTTCTAAAAGACCTTAGAACAGATTAGGATCAAGTACAAAAGTCTAACTAGAATCTTTATTCTCTGAGGATTATAAAGTCAGCTTCTAGACTCTTAACTCATATCCTATAGAACAACCGTTTGACCAAACCCAATTATAAAGATTGGCTCAGCAAATTTCAAAAATAGTTTTGAATTGTGAGAAATTCGGGTATATGCTAGACCATGGAATCCCCGTGTTACCAATCCGTCCGATCACTGATCAGCGTAAGACGCTTGTTAAGTGGACGAACAATGACAATAAAGTTAGGTGCTGCACAATGGCATCCATGTCCAATGCATTACAATGCCAGCATGAGAAAATGAAGACTGCCAGGGACATATTAAATCACCTGTAAGAGTTGTATGGTGATCAGATTCACGCAGCTCGGTTTGAAGTGTCCAAGAGGCTCTTCAAAGCCAAGATGCACGATGGGCAGTATGTCCATGATCATGGTTTGACCATGATAAAGGACTTAGAGAAGCTTGAGAAGCTTGGCATGACCATGCACAAGGAATTGCAAACGGATTTGATCCCGCAATCCCTTCCAGCTTCATATGAATAGTTTATAGTAAACTACCATATGAACAAGGTTGTATGCACTAAAATAGAATTGTTAAATAAATTGGTGACTACCTTAGGGACCTTGAAGAAGTTCAAGGGGCATCGTTTTCGCTGTCAAGTTGGTTTCTACTTTCAAGAGAGAGTCTATTTGGAAGAAGAAGAAGCCTGCGAAGAAGCAGAAGACTAAGAAAACACCGAGTAAGGAAGTTCCAAGAAAAAGGCCAATTGCAAGGAAAAGTATTTCCATTGCATCATGGACGGCCATTGGAAGAGGAACTGTCCTACATACATGGGAAGCATAAAGAACATGAAGGGTGACAGACCTTCAGAAGGTATGTCAGATATGCTCAGGATACTTAGGGACTGTTACCTATTGCTAGCAGAAATTTGATTTCTGTATTTTATTTAGCACAGAAAGATTTTTATTTAAAAAAAATAAATTGATTCAATATGGTTTTATGATTGACAGTCTCTATCACATACATATAGATGTATATGTGAATATATCTGAGCAAACAATGAATACCATAGGATCTAATAGATCCAAAAATGAGATAAATCTAAAGTATTTATGGCACCTCAGGCTTGGCCATATAGGAGAAGACAGAATAAATAAATTGGAGAAACATGAGCTTTTGGGCTCATTGACTTTCGAGTCATATTTGATTTGTGAATTCTGCCTTCAAGGAAAGATGGCCAAATTATCCTTTGTAGGACACAGGGAGGTCCACTGAAATACTTACCCTAGTACACACTGATGTGTGTGGCCCATTCGATGTGCTGGCTAGGAGTTATAATTTTTTACTTCATTTTACCGATGATTACTCATGGTATGGATATGTGTATGAGACACAAATATGAAACTTTTGAAAGGTTCAAAAAGCTTAGATATGAAGTAGAAAAATAAGCACAAAAACTCATTAAGGTTCTTCGATCAGATCGAGGAAGTGAATACCTTAATGGAGAGTTCCGTGATTATCTCAAGGAGAATGGTATAGTTTCATAATGGACTTCTCCTGGTACACCTCAGCTCAATGGAGTGTCAGAGAGGAGGAATCGGACTCTATTGATATGGTCCAGTCCATGATGAGCTTCACTGATTTACTCTTGTTTCTTTAGATAGATGCCCTATTTTCAGCTATTTACTTGTTGAATAGAGTTCCCTCTAAAGTCCATTCCTACCGCACTATATGAGATATGACATGGTAAGAAACCAAGTCTAGGTCATCTCAAGATTTGGGGATGTCCGGCCCACGTCAAGAAACTACAGGCGGACAAACTAAAGGCTAGGACCATAAGTGCTCGTTTTATAGGATATCCTAAAGAGTCATTAGGATACAATTTTTACGTCTCAGAGGATCACAATGTGTTTGTGAGTCGTCACGCCATCTTCTTGGAAAAACCAGTTTATTCTTGATAGAGGCAGTGGGAGGAAAATTGAGCTTGAAGAGAAAGTCTCTGAAAAGCAACGAGTCATGGATCCTATCGAACCCATTCATACAGAGCCAGTACACGATGTCCCTCAACCACCTCACAGATCTAGTAGGGTCTCCCATCCTCCCGATAGATACTTAGGTATACTAGAAGAGGATACCGAGGAAATGTTCTTAGTAGGAGATAGGGATCACACGCAGGATCCCAAAACCTACGACGAGGCGATATCTGATATCGATTCCGAGAAATGGTTGGAAGCTAGGAAGTCAGAGTTAGACTCCACGCATTCCAACCAAGTCTGGACCTTAGTAGATCCACCAGAAGGTATTGTACCTATTGGATGCAAATGGATCTACAAAAGAAAGATAGGTTCGGATGGAGAGGTGAGACCTATAAGGCAAAGCTTGTGGCGAAAGGGTATAGTCAGCGCAAGGGCATTGACTATCAGGAGACCTTTTCACCTGAAGCCATACTGAAATCCATCCGAACATTGCTTGCCATTGCAACATTTCATGATTATGAAATCTGGCAGATGGATGTGAAAACAGCTTTCCTGAATGGATATCTTGATGAAGACATCAAGATAACCCTATTTTCTGGTAGGCATGGTAGTACAAAATATTTGCCAAGCTTCCATTATCAACTAGGAAACGCTTTACATCAAACTTATTTACAATCATGGAGATGACCACAGCATCATCATGAGGAGTCTCAACTTCTTCTAAGTCCTCATCTGAAAATGAGATGGCTTTGGAGGTGCGCGGGCGCATCGGAGGGGTCCTTTCCTCGGTTGGCTCTTCAGCCGAGCTTCCTCCAACAATGGCATTGATGGTGACGGCGATAGGCCTGTTGTCATTTGGATTTTCCGCTGGCCTTCTTTCCTCACGCCAGTTCCACACAAACCGGTTGAGTACTCTGTGACGGATAAGCGCCTCGATCTCGTCTCGGAGCTGGAAACAATCCTCCGTGTCGTGGCCGTGGTCCCGGTGGAAGCGGCAGTACTTTCTAGGGTTGCGCGGGACTCCTATATCCCGCATTGGGGGCGGGGTTCGAAAGAAGTCCCGACCTTCAATCTCCATTATAATCTCGGTCCGGGGTGCGTTGATGGGTGTATAGTTCTCGTACCTCCCCGAGTGCATTCGAGGTCGTGGCGGGGATCTCGGTCGAGGCGGGGACCTTGGTCGAAGCTGTTCCCGCTGTCGAGGTGGACTCCTAAGCCGAGGAAGATTCTTATCTCGGCGGGGAGATCGGCTTCTCTGGCGGCTGCGCTCCTCGCGCTGCTTCTTCTGCTTCTTTGAAGCCTGCTCGGTCGCACCCCGCTTGGAGGCGATAGCCTCCTTGGCCTTTGCATGCTTCCGAGCTCGGGCCAGCATTTCTGTGAAGTCTGCAGGGAAGCTCTTTTCGATGGAGAAGAGGAATCTGTAGGAGTGAGCCCCAGTCTTTAGTGCCGACATAGCTATCGACTAGTCGAGCTCGCGGACCTCCCAAGTTGCAGCGGTGAAGCGGTTGAGATACTCCCTGAGAGATTCCCCCTCCTTCTGCTTGACATCCAGGAGGGAGTCCGATGTTTGTCGCTGGCGCCGGCTGGCAGCGAAGTTGGTGGCGAACTGCCTGCCGAGCTGCTCAAAAGAGGATACCGTGCTCGGCTTCAGTCCAGAAAACTAAAGCCGAGCTGTCCCCCGAAGAGTCGCTGGGAAGGTTTTGTAGAGCACAGCCTCTGAGAACCCTTGTAGTGCCATGAGGTTTTGGTAACTCTCCAAATGATCGAGCGGGTCGGTAGTTCCGTTGTAGGGCTCCACTTGGGGCATTTTGAACCTCGGTGGGACCGGCTCGTCCTCGATCTGGCGAAAAAAAGAGGACTTGGTAGTAAACTCAAAGTCACCCTCGCGCCTTGCTTTCCTGCTGTGAAGCACCTCAATTTGGCGCTCAAGGTTCTCGACCTTCCTGTCGAGCTCCCCAGCCTGGGGGATTGCCACGGTAGTCTGCTCCGGCTCATGACGGTCTGGGGCTGACTCAGCTTCTGAAAGCTGTGGCCCCCTGTCCATGCTCCTCCCCGGCAATTCTCCCCGGGGAGACACCCGGGCTGAAGCTTGGGGATAGCGCCGTTCTTCATTATTGGCCCTCGAGGAGCCATGGAGGTTTTGGCCCTGGGGCACTGGTCCGTTCGGAGGAAGCACTGGCTGGACCTGGGCCTGTGGAGGCGGCACGGGCAGGACTTCCTCATGCTGCAGATCTTGGACAGCTGCGGCCAAGGCTTGAACCTGCTGCACCAGGATGTTGAACTATTCTGGCTGGACTTGGAGAACTGGACCAGCCGGAGATGGTGAATTCTGGACAGAGTGTCCAGAACTTGATGGAGGATGCCGGGAGGCATTGGAGGCTTCTTTGCTCCTCAACTTCATGGCCATAACTCGGGCCCTTCCTCTAGCGCCAACTGTTGCTGAAAATTGGACCCGGGGGAGACCGCTCGGCTGAGAAGGAGGAGCTCCGGTGCGAGATGGCGGGTGGCGGTCTGTCGGCGGGTGGCGGTCTGTCGGCGGACCTGCAAAAAGCCGGTGGCCGGGGTTTCCGGCGCCGGCCCTCCGATGCTCAAGTCAGAGGGGGCAAATATGTGGAGGGAGAAAAAAATATCTCAAGAGTTTCCGAGTTTTGCCAACCCCCTCTCCCGGAGGAGGGGTTTTCCTTTTATAGAGGGATATAGGTATACCTGTGATGTGACGGAGCGAACTGGTTACCGTATGATTGAGCGTGTCGTATGAATTAATGCATGATCAAGTGAATTAATGCCTTGCCGTATGAGATCAAGCTGACGGCAATGAGTCGTCGTGGTTGATCAGACGCGGCCGAGCGAACTTGCCGTGGAGGGCTTGAGATCTGTGGATGGCATTAATTGTTGAGTGAACCGAAAATCAGCAGAGGCCATGCGCTTTAATGGTTGAGTGAACCGGAGATCAGCAGAGGCCATGCGCTTTAATGGTTGAGTGAAACAGAGATCAGTAGAGGCCATGCGCTTTAATGGTTGAAGGCAGTGGCAGGGCATGGTCCCTGGTCGAACTGCAGGAGGATGTGACCGCAGCAGGTGCGGTCGGGGGGCCGGGCTCTCGGGGTCGAGGATGCCGAGGTCGAGTGTTCGGATAGGGTGTCTCGAGGTCGGACGCCTGGACGGGCGGCTTCAATCGGGCGCCTGGACGGGCTCTTCCAAGTCGGCTTCGGGCCGAACGCCTGGTCGGGCGCCTCCAGGTCGGCTTCCGATCGGGCGCCTGGTCGGGCGCCTTCAGGTCGAATGTCGTCAGGTACATGCTAACCGCGTGCCCTTATGTTTTGGAGTGGCTCATTTTCCCCCAACACCATCCATAAAATTCAGATAGCCCCTGGCAATATACCAACAATTTAACTGAAAAAGAAAAATTCATGGCAAATAGAAAATTGCATTGGCAAGTGCTTGTAAAAGATGACAGTGATTATGTGGTACAACCGTACGACGGACAGGATAAATTCTCTTCTAACAATATATACCTAGAGCGACTGCGTTAGCTTATTGCCGGCTCAAACAGCATATGTCCTGCAAAACCTTCAACCCCTTATCAAGAGAATCTGAGAAATTTGGGAGTAGAAAATCCTGTTATTTTTTGTAGGCATGCACACCATTGAGGCAAACTTTGAGATTGGAGAATGCTAATAATTCAGTACATATTGTTGGTATTGGGTAACCGTGCATGCCGCAGAAAATCAAAACTGTAGCGGAAGAAGCATGCACGGTTCGTTCATAGATAGATTAGGATTAAATACTTTAGAAGAAAAAGATTTGATCTTCACCTTGTGCGGTAGATGTTCACCGCAAGCTAATGATCATAGTAATGTGGAAAGGCTCGCTTGAAGCCGCACATGTGTTCGGCCTTTACAGGTATTCACACGAGGTAGAGGGCCAATCCAAGCGTCTGAATCTCTCTGGAGTGCTAGCTCCCTTGTAGAAATTGCTTTTGATAGCTGAAATTCTCTCTTTGAAGGAGGATTCAGGAAGGAGGAAGAAGGATTCAAGAAGAAGGAAGAAAGGCCATGCCCTTCTTCTTCTTTTCCTTGCGGTGGAACAAGAGGAAGGGGAGAGGAGGCCGCACGGCTTAAAGAACCAAGGAAGGGGGCCAATCCCTTTTTCTTTGCCTTTTATATGGATGCCCTAGGCGTGGCTCTTCCTAAAAACTAGGAAGAACCCACGCCATCAGCCCCCTTTGAATCAAATTAGGAGGGGCGCACACCCCTCCTTTTCGTTTTGCGCACGCATGCCCCATCCTAATCTAAATTAAGTTGGGGCGTGGGCTGATTTCATTTGGATGTTTTAAAACTCTTCTAAAGATGATTAGGTAGCCTCTAAGAGTCCTTATCCAATAAGAACTCTTAATCCTTATCCATAATATCAAAATTAATTAGGACTCTAGGAGTTCTAATCCAATTAGGACTCATATAACTTTAGTCCTAATCCAATAGGACTTTAGGAATTCTACTCCAAGTAGGACTCTAATAATTTGCAGTCTTAATCTAATTAGGACACACGAGTCCTACTCCAAGTAGGACTCTTGAACCTTATCTAATAAGATCAAGCCCAATTAATTAAGTCTAATTAATTCAATCAAATTGCAATCCAATTGCAATTATTTCTTCTTTAAGTCACTGATCCTTAGTGGGTGAAACCAATTATCAATCAAATTGACAATCATGAACTATTGTGATTCTAAATCACAATACAATCATCGGATCGGTCAATACCTTTAATGTGTGTGACTCTATAGGTTCTATTCTTTCTGGTAGTAAGATATATTGTGATCTCTATCACAATATCATTGAAAACTTCTTTCAATGGATTGGAATAATTTCAACTCATCTCATCAGGGATCATTGACCATCAAGATAATTCCTGTGAGTCTCACCATCCACCATGACACCTAGCAGCATATAGTAAATATCCAGTAAAATGGAATGAATGAACCTCCAGATGTAGTTATCATATGATACAGTCTTACTAGCGTGGATCCCTATAAGACAGAGGTCATGGATAACTCGTCAGTTCCCATCGTCTGTCATATGTCAAGATTTATTCGACTTTAGTTCAAGAGTAGAAAACTCCTTTCCCACTTTACATACTGCCCTGGCCAAGGTCTTACGAACTCAGTATTATAAATCAGATAGGATCACTTCTTATCTACCAAGGTCGATAGATTTTATATAGGCGCACACCCTACTCTTACAGTCTACTGCAGCCAATCTGCACCACAAGGACCCATATGGCTAGAGACTATGTATATGTGCAGTCAAACTACAACAACCTCACTGTGAATAGCCGAAGCACTGCAGATCAAAGGACCAGTCATACTACTACAACATTAAGTAAGTCATTGACGAGTGGATAGACATCCAAGTGACTTCTTGCTTTGGTCATGCTCAGTACCCTTGTTCTCTAACAAGCACCTACACTATCACTCCAATGTCCCTACACTGTGGACTCGAGACTCGTGCATCCAAAAAGATAGTGATTTGTGCACTAATCTCATCTGATCAATCATCGTCTTCGTAATGATCCATCGATCAGGAGCATTTAGAAATTAATCACCAATGACACATGACTCAAATTCTCAACACTTGAGAATATGTATCATCTTATTAATTCCTTGGACGATTCATAGACACATACATAATATGAATGAAAAAAATGCCCATTATGTTGAGTTACGCGCCGTTCGATGCGACGTTCGCAGTGGAATTCGAGCGGGACGTCGTTCATCGCATGAACGCGCCTCGGATCGTAGAATTCAAAAAATTTTCTGGATCCAAATTCAGAAGATCTTTAAATTCATTAGGGAGGAAAGATTAGGATTTAAGAAAAGTTGATTAAGATTCATAAAACTTAAACTAAAATCAAAAGAAATTAATTTGAAGATCTCATCTTCAAAAATTCTGCAGGTGAAGAACACCGCAGCCTGATGATCTATGTAGATTCCTGTTTGAGCCACACAATTGTCCGGCCTCTACAGGTATCCACACGAAGATCTAATCATCTGAGATAGGGTCTTACCGGAGTGCTAGCTCCTTGCAAAGACCTCTCATGACTATCATATAGATTAGAAGATAAAAATCTGCAACATACCTCCTTAAAGAAGAACCCTTTCTTCTTTAACCTTGCTCGCGATGGAGGAAGAGGAAGGAGGAACCTTGCACGTGGATCTTCCTTGCCTTGCTACCGTGGAAGAAGAGGAGGATGAAGACCCCTTGCTGCCGTGGAGAAGGAGGAAGAAAGAAGAGGAGGCGTGGAGAGGAAGAGGAGAGAATTCATTCATAACTTCTCCCTTGCTACCCTTTTATAGATTGGGTTTAGGGCTCCTCCTAATCTTATTAGGAGTATGGGAGTATAACCCACCCTTGGATTAATGCCAAGTGTCCAATCCTTGTGCTCATAGATGCATGACATGTGTCTATTTAATTAATTGATTAATTATCTAATCACATTAGGATTCCTAATCTCATTAGGAGAATTAATTGATTTGGGAGCATGCATCCTATGACACTATGTGGACTTTAAAGTCCGCATAGTGTGAACATGATTTAAGTCATATTCATCTTACGACGACATGTGGTCTTTAAAATCCGCACAAATCTTGGTTTAATCAAATTGACCCAATCATGAACCCAAATCAATTTGGGTCGAACCCAATTTGATTTGGCTTATTAAATCAGCCCAATTGCAATCCAATTACAATCAATTCCACTTAATTCTTCTTCCATTAACTCACTAACACTTAGTGGGTTAATTCAATCACCAATCATATTGATGAGTGATTTCTATTATGATTCCAAATCACAATTATGATAGTCTGACTAATTAAATCCTCTATGTGTGTGACCCCGTAGGTTCTATTCTGATTGGTAGTGAGAAATATTGAGATCTCCATCTCAATATCGCTGAAACTTCTTTCAGTGGACTGGAACGATTTCAGTTCTACTCTTAGGATTCACTGATGAACCAAGTGAATGCCTTCGAGTCTCACAATCCACTAGTGACACCTAGCAATATGTGGTGGCAACCCAGTAGAATGGAATATTTGAACCTCTTGGTGCAGTTAGCGTATGATACAGTCCCTCTATCATGGATCCCGACGTGACGGAGGTTATGGATATCCCGTCAAACCCCATCGTCTGTCATATGTCAAATTTATACGACTTCCAGTTCGAGATATGGAAAACTTTTTTTCCAAAATATCTGGCCAGAAATTTATCGAACTCAGTCTCATAAATCACATAGGATCACTCCTAATCTATCAAGATCGATAGATCCCATCTAGATGCAACCCTATTCCAAAATGAACCTACTGCAGCCATTTCGCACTACAAGGACCCGAATGACTAGGGCCCAAGTTCACATGCTCGTCAAACTACAGCAACCTCACAATGAATAACTAAGGCATCGCAGGTCAAAGGACCAGTCATACAACTACAACATAAGTAGTCACTGACGAGTGGATAGACATCCATGTGACTACTATCTTTGGTCACGCTCAGTACCTTGTTCTCTAACAAGTACTTGCATAATCACTTCAGTGTCTCTACACCGTGGACTCGAGACTCGTCCATCTGACTAAGTGATATGTGCACTAATCTCAGCGGATCGATCACTGTCCCTCGTGATGGATCCGTCGATCAGGAGCATTTAAAAATTAATCCCTAATGACACATGCCTCAAATTCTCAACTCCTTGAAATTATGTGTCATCATCTATTAATTTCTTGGACGATTCATAGACACATACAAACATGAATGAAAAATAAATTGCCCAATCCTATTTATTAATAAGTGTCAAATTACAAATTTATGCCCCAGATTACAAATATGCGTCAACCACGTTGGCTTCTAGGGCATACTTCTAACACATTATTATTAAATAATAATAAAGTCAAGTACAATATTATGTCTCAGAATAAATTATGTGTTAGCCCTATTGGCTTCTAGGACATACATCTAACAGTTGAAAGTGTAATACCCAACACTTTTGTGGCCTGATACTATAATATGTTAGATGTATGCCCTAGAAGCCAATTTTGGCTGACACATTATTAATTCTAGTACATAATTTGTACTTGACTTTATTATTATTGAATAAATGAAAGGCATCTTTTTCATTCATATTATTATTGTGTCTATGAATCGTCCAAGGAATTAATAAGATGATGATGCATATTCTCAAGAGTTGAGAATTTGAGCCATGTATCATTAGTGATTAATTTCTAAACGCTCCTGATCGATGGATCATCACGAGGACGGTGATCGATCCGATGAGATCAGTGCACACATTACTTTCCCTATGGATGGACGAGACTCGAGTTCACGGTGTAGGAACACTGAAGTAATAGTGCAGGTGCTTGTTAGAGAACAAGGGTACTGAGCGTGACCAATACAAGAAGTCACTTGGATGTCTATCCACTCGTCAGTGACTTGCTTGATGTTGCAGTAGTGTGACTGGTCTTTTGACCTACAATGCTTCGGCTACTCACAGTAAGGTTATTGTAGTTTGACTGCACACATACATGGTCTCTAGCCATATGGGTCCATGCAGTGTAGATTGGCTGCAGTAGGTTCACTGTAGGAGTAGGGTATGCACCTATAAGGAATCTATCGACCTTGATAGATAAGAAGAGATCCTATGTGATTTATAAGATTGAGTTCGTAAGACCTCGGCCGGGGCAGATTGCATAGTGGAGAAAGAGTTCTCCGCTCTCGAACTTAAGTCGAATAAATCTTGACATATGACAGACGAAGGGGTTTGACGAGTTATCCATGACCTCCGTCTTGTAGGGATCCACGATAGAAGGACTGTATCACATAATAACTGCACCTAGAGGTTTACCATTCTATTCTGCTGGGTAGCCACTACATGCTGCTAGGTGTCACTGGTGGATGGTGGGACTCATAGGGATTATCTCGATGATCGATTAACCCTAATGAGTAGAGTTGGAATCGTTCCAATCCATTGAAAGGAGTTTTCAATGATATTGTCATAGAGATCACAATATATCTCACTACCAGTCAGAATAGAACCTATGGGGTCACACACACTAGAAGTATTGACCGATCCGATGGTTGGAAAGTGATTATGAATCACGAGTAATCAATTCGATTGATAATAAGTTGAAGAAGGAATGGAAATTGATTAATTAGACTTAAAACACGAATCCTACTTCGAGTAGGATTCCTAGAGTCCTAATTGGATTAGGACTGAGAATCCTAATTGGAGTAGGACTGGGATTCCTACTTGGAGTAGGATTCCTACAATCCTAATTAGATTAGGAGATTTGAATTAAAATTGAATTCCTACTTGGAATAGGATTCCTAGAGTCCTAATCGGATTAGGACTTCGGATTCAAATTAGAGTCCTAGTTGGATTAGGACTAAAATTAAATAAGTCCTAATTGGATTAGGATTTCTTAAGTCCTAATTAATTATTAATCTAATGAATCAACATAACTCCTAATTGGGTTAGGATTGAAGAGTTCAATTGAGTCATGGTTCATTCAAGTTCTAATTGGATTAGGACTAGTATAGATTGAACCCAATTGATTCATGATTTGGTTAATCCTAATTAGATTAGGACTAAACCATGAGAAGGACACCTAATCCTCCTTGGAGGAGGATTAGGTTAACTAAGTAAGAGGGGCATAAGCCCCTCTCCTCTTGGTTGGTGCGGCATGAAGAGAGGGAGCCGGCGCCCCCTCTTGGAAATAAGTCAAGGGCTCCTAACTTGTAGGAGCCCTTCATGACTTTAAAAAGGGAGGTGGGCGGCTGACCTAGGGCATCATTAGAAGCCCTCCTCCTCTCCAATTCGTGGCCACCCTTTTCTCCTCTTGGATCAGCCGCAAGCAAGAAGGAAAAGGGCCTTGATAGTCTTCTTCTTCCTCCTTCGTTTGGGATTCAACACAAGGAAAAGGAAAGGCTGCATCTAGCCTTTTGGATCTTCTCCCTTGATCCCTTCATCTTCTTCCTCCTCCCTCTATCATTCAAGAGTTGAAGTAAAGGAAGGTGATCAGCCATCAAAGTAATCTCTGCAAGGGAGCTAGCACCCCGGGGAGATAGAGAGCTTGGATTGGTCCTCTGCTTCGTATGGATACCCGTAGAGGCCGGGCACTTGAACGGCTTCAAGCGAACCTTCATCCAAAACCACGATCATTAGTTTCCGGTGATCATCTACCCGCACAAGGTGAAGATCTGATCTTCCTAAAGGTTCTAAAAGTTTTAATTCTTATCTATCTACGAACGGTTTCTTAAAACACGTTCATACGATGAACGTCGATCCCGCTTATGCCGATTCCGCTGCCAACTGAATTTTTTTGAATTTTCTGCGGCATGGGCGGGTTCCCAACAGTGGTATCAGAGCCTAGGCTTCGTAGATTAAGGTAAGAATTAATTATCTAAATGCATCTTAGATCTGAAAATTGAAGGATTATGTGTGCTGAAAATTTCTGCATGCAGATTTTTCAGGGTTGCTGAATTTTTGCATGCTGATTTTTATGTGATAAGATGATGATTCTAATTGCATTGTTAATGAGATTACAAAGTTTAGAATCATGATTAGCATGATCAGCAACCTATGTCATAACATAATCAATTAATTCTCAGATCTGAAAATTATAATTGCTGCATATGGTGATGATAATAGGATTCAAACCCTTTTGGTATTAAATGTAAAGACCTGCGATGTGATCTGCAATGTCATGTAATTTTTCAGATGCTTGCATGTATCTTATTTGATGTTTTGAGAGGCCTACGTGCCTCCTAAAAGAAGATGTAATTTATTATTATTTTTATTTTACATCTGGTTGTATTTCTGTGATGTGATGTACGTCAACAATCAAGTTGAAGACAAGGCATGAGATGAACAGGGGTCTAAGCGGTTGATGGCGATTGGATCAAGAGTTGGTCAAGGATCGAATCAAGGAGGCTTGGAACCAATTCAAGAGTTGAAGACCAGTTGATCGATTGACGTGCATGTGCTTGTAATATGACCTAATTAGAATCCATGATCATCACCTATTTAAAGTTTAGTTTTACTTAATGCTGCGATTATAACTGCCTGCAATGTGCCGTTTGCATGTGATGTGAATGAGAGTCGGATAGATAGGTTTACATGTGATGTAGCAAACCCAATGAGACCTAAACTAAAACCTCCTCAATCAAGTCGAGAGTGAACCGATATGAGCAAGTCATATTAGATTAATTGATCTAATTGGTGTCTAGGAAAGCATGAAAGGTGGTTACTTAATTAGGACCTTACTCTCTGAGTAAGGGGAGCCTCCCACCTGCTTACCTGGCCAATTGTTCGATTACCTCCTATGAAGAGCTCAAGTTGCAAACACTAAGACCTGATTAACCAATATTAAGTCAATAGGTCTTCCACTGTAGTAGAGCTGCTAAGGTCTTTCTGATGTTGATTTGTCTCGGTTGGATACAGTGGTCAAGTTGCATCGGGGGGCTGGACCTCTCTATAGACATGAGATGTTGTAAGGTAAAGGTGGGGTTGGGCACCAATAACTGTTAGGTGAGGGCCCAATGACGACTTTATTTCTACGGTTATACGGTGGGTCTGACTTAACTAAGAAATGGGACCAATAACTGTTAGGTGAGGTCTTCATGGCTTAGAGACCAAGTTGCACTGCAACATGCTTGAGAAGCATTGTACAAGAGTTGTACACTCATCCATCTATGTGTCACCAATAACTGTTAGGTGAGGTGCCATGTAGATTGGTGAGACCGCAGTACCTACTAGAAACCCTAGTCGCGTAGGATTTCCGTTTTCCTACCAGGGGAGTGTGAGGAATTCGAGAAAATAGTGGGTGATACATTTGTTCTAAAAGACCTTAGAACAGATTAAGAATTAAGTACAAAAATCTAACTAGAATCTTTACTCTCTGCAGATCATAATGTCAGCCTCAAACCCTTTGACTCGTATTCTTGAGACCAACCGATTGACTGGAACCAATTACAAGGACTGGCTAAGAAACCTCAAAATTGTTTTGAACTGCGAGAAACTGGGCTACATACTCGAAAATGATATCCTTAGACTACCAGCACGTCCTACTGATGATCAGTGTGTGACGCATCAAAAGTGAACGGATGTTGACATCAGAGTCAAGTGCTATATCATGGCATCCATGTCCAATGAACAACAATGCCAGCATGAAAATATGAAGACTGCTAGGGACATACTGGCACACCTACAAGAGTTGTATGGTGAACAGAGTCGCACAGCTCGTTTTGAAGTGTCCAAGAGGCTCTTCAAAACAAAAATGCGCGAGAGGCAGTCCGTCCATGATCACGGTCTGACTATGATCAAGGACCTTGAGGAGCTTGAGAAGCTCGGTATGAACATGCACAAGAAATTGCAAGTAGATCTGATCCTTCAATCCCTTCCTGATTCATTTGAACAGTTTATAGTAAACTACCACATGAATAAGATTGAATACACTAAGACTGAACTAATAAATATGTTGGTAACTACTGAGGGAGCCTTGAAAGGTTCAAGGGGCAATGTCCTTGCTGCTGAGTTGACTTCTGGTTCCAAGAGAAAGTCTACTTGGAAGAAAAAGAAGCCTGCGAAGAAGCAGAAGAAAGACAAGAAGCTAAAGAAGAAAGTTCAAAAGAAAAAGGCTAATGACAAAGGAAAATGTTTCCACTGCAATGTCGACGGCCACTGGAAGGGGAACTGTCCTTCATATCTCGAGAGCCTGAAGAACAAAAAAGGTGACACACCTTCAGAAGGTATAGACTTGCTCATAATTGAAACTAACCTAACGGTTTCTTCTAATTCTAGTTGGGTTATAGATTCTGGTTCTAGTGCTCATCTGTGCACTACAATGCAGGGTCTAAAGAAAAGTAGAAGGCTGGCGGAAGGTGCGGTAACCCTTCGGGTTGGCAACGGAGCACAAGTTGCTGCTGTGGCTGTGGGCACCTACCATCTGCGACTACCGTCTGGTTTTAGTTTATTACTTAGAGACTGCTATTATGTACCTGCTGCTAGCAGAAATTTGATTTCTATTTCATGTTTAGCACAGGAAGGTCATGTTTTTACATTTGACAAAGACTGCTGTTCTATTTATTTCAGAAATAAAATAGTCGCATGTGGTTTTATGATTGACAGTCTCTATCATTTGCATATGGATGTGTCTGTAAATGTGTCTGAGCAAGAAGTGTGTTGCCCAAGGTGACAACCCAAGAAGGGGGGGGGGGTGAATTGGGTTTTTCTAAATTTTTAGTGCTTTATAAACATCCTTAGTTGAGTGCGGTGAATGCTTTCTTAAATTACTTCAATGAATTAAACAATAGCAAAGATGAAAGATAATGCAAGAATAATCACAAGTGAATCCACAACACAAACACCACGATGTATAGTGGTTCGGTGCACCCCAAGGCACCTACGTCCACTCCCCAAGCGTCCCCTTGGGAATTTTACTATAATCCCTCAGATTACAGTAGGATTGTTTTTCGGGCTCACAATCCAAAACCTTTACAATTTGGTTTTCCGGGATCACCAAAAACCTATGTTGGTTTTACGGGCTCACCAACGAACCTTCACAATTGGTTTTACGGGTTCACCAACAACCTACGTTGGTTTTACGGGCTTACCAACAATCTACGTTGGTTTTACGGGCTTACCAACAACCTACGTTGGTTTTACGGGCTTACCAACAACCTACGTTGGTTTTACGAGCTTACCAACAACCTACGTTGGTTTTACGGGCTCACCAACAACCTACACCGTTGGTTTTACGGGCTTACCAACAAACCTTACAACAAGAATAGATAAGTAAAGAATGAAAGCTCCTAAATGAGCAAATAAAACAATTATGAGCAACAAAGAAGAGTTTAGAATATAGTTATCCCTTTAATAAGGCTCTTCTCTTCTTTGTCAAGATTGCTTCACTCTTCAAGGGTTGGTGGAGCTCTTAATGTCTCTTGGAATCTGCTCAACCACTTTCTTTTGGCTCTTGGAATGAAGCAATTGAATGAAGCTTGCCTTGCTAGGGTTTTCTCTTGAATGCACTTGATGTATTTTCCAAAGCTTGCTTCCTCTGATGAATACTCCCTCTTAAATACTTCTCCAACCTCCAAATAGTCCTTCCTGACCGTTGAATTGAAGAAACTAGCCGTTTATAGCCGTTGGGAGTCCAAAAAGCACTTCTGCACAACTAGCCGTTATGCTTCTGCCCGTGTTTGGGTCGGCTCAACCTGTCCTTGGGTCGACCCAACTTTCACTTGGGTCGACTCAAACATTCCTTGGGTCGACCCTCTCAGAAAACACAGAAACTTGAAATTCAGCCTTCCTTCCCTTGGGTCGACCCAACCATTCTTTGGGTCGACTCAAAGTTCACTTGGGTCGACTCAACTTCTTCTTGGGTCGACCCTCTCAGTAATTCCAGAGAACCATTTTCTGTCTGCCTTTCTGTCTTGCCTTTGGGTCGACCCTCTCAGGGTTTGGGTCGACTCAAGCTTGGGTCGACTCAACTTCATCTTGGGTCGACCCTCTCAGTAAATCCAGAGGACCATTTTCTTGAGTTGTTTTGAGGATCTTGATGTTTGGGTCGACTCATGCTTTTCTTGGGTCGACCCAACTCACTGTTCATCTGTGCCATTTTTGCAGAAGTGTGCCAAATGCTTTCTTGATGTGCCGGGGTCGACCCAATCATCCTTTGGGTCGACTCATGCTACACTTTGCTGCAACTCAAGGTTAGATCCATCTATATAAACAATGAAATGCATCTTTATCTTATTATACGAATTGTACTGAGAGTAACAGACTTATAAATGATGTATCAAGTTAATTTGCATTTCTAATTTGATATAGCCTCAATAGTTGTGTTAATCATCAAAATAACATTATCATCCTCAAAGTGAATGCCAAAGGATCCAAGAGATCCAGGGACGAGATTAACCAAAAATATTTGTGGCACCTCAGGCTTGGCCATATTGGAGAGGACAGAATGAACAAAATGGATAAAAATGGGCTTCTCGGCTCATTGACTTCTGAGTCATATCCAGTTTGCGAGTCCTGTCTTCAAGGAAAAATGGCTAGATTGCCCTTTGTAGGACATGGAGAGAGGACCACTGAAATACTTACCCTGATACACTCAGATGTGTGTCGCCCATTCGATGTGCAAGCCAGGGGACGTTATTCGTACTTCATTATCTTTACCGATGTTTATTTATGGTATGGGTATGTGTATCTTATGAGACACAAATCTGAATCTTTCGAAAAGTTCAAAGAGTTCAGAAATGAAGTAAAAAAACAAACTGGAAAACCTCTTAAGGCTCTTCGATCAGATCGAGGAGGAGAATACCTTAGTGGAGAATTCCGGGACTATCTCAAAGACAATGGCATAGTCTCACAATGGACTCCTCCGGGTACACCTCAACTCAACGGGGTGTCAGAGAGGAGAAATCGGACTCTATTGGATATGGTCCAGTCCATGATGAGCTTCACTGATTTACCGATGTTTCTTTGGGGAGATGCCTTACTTACCGTAGTATATCTACTTAATAGAGTTCCCTCTAAATCCGTTCCTACCACACCGTATGAGATATGGCATGGTAAGAAACTAAGTCTTGGTCATCTCAAGATTTGGGGATGTCCAGCCCACGTCAAAAGACTACAGGCAGACAAACTAGAGGCAGGACCATAAGTGCTCGTTTTATAGGATATCCTAAAGAGTCATTAGGATACAATTTTTACGTCTCAGAGGATCACAATGTGTTTGTGAGCCGTCATGCCATCTTCTTGGAAAACCAGTTTATCCTTGATAGAGGCAGTGGGAGGAAAATTGAGCTTGAAGAGAAAGTCTCTAAAAAGCAACGAGTCATGGATCCTATAGAACCCATTAATACAGAGCCAGTACACGATGTCCCTCAACCACCTCGCAGATCTAGTAGGGTCTCCCATCCTCCCGATAGATACTTAGGTGTACTAGAAGAGGATACCGAGGAAATGTTCCTAGTGGGAGATAGGGATCACATACAGGATCCCAAAACCTACAACGAGGCGATATCTGATATCGATTCCGAGAAATGGTTGGAAGCCATGAAATCAGAGTTAGACTCCATGCGCTCCAACCAAGTCTGGACCTTAGTAGATCCACCAGAAGGTATTGTACCTATTGGATGCAAATGGATCTACAAAAGAAAAATAGGTTCGGATGGAAAGGTAGAGACCTTTAAGCCAAGGCTGGTGGCGAAAGGGTATAGTCAACGCGAAGGCATTGACTATCAAGAGACCTTTTCACCTGTAGCCATGCTGAAATCCATCCGAACATTGCTTGCCATTGCAGCATTTCATGATTATGAAATCTGGCAGATGGATGTGAAAACTACTTTCCTAAATGGATATCTTGAAGAAGATATCTATATGGAACAGCTTCTGGGTTTCACTTCCAGTGATGGAGATCACAAGGTCTGCAAGCTGCAAAGATCCATTTATGGACTAAAGCAAGCATCTCAGAGTTGGAACACTCGTTTCGATGACGCAATCAAAACGTTTGATTTCATCAAAAACAAAGAGGAACCGTGTGTTTACAAAAAGGTTAGTGGGAGTGCTGTCGTATTTCTTGTGCTGTACGTGGACGACATCCTCCTGATAGGGAATGATATTTCCATGCTAACCTTGGTCAAGGTCTGGTTGTCAAAAGAGTTTTCCATGAAAGACCTTGGGGAAGCATCCTATATTTTGGGAATAAAGGTCTATAGAGATAGATCTAAAAGGATGCTTGGCCTATCACAGAAAATGTATATAGAGGAAGTGCTGAAAAGGTTCAGCATGGAAAACTCTAAAAGGGGTCTCTTACCCCTAAGACATGGAATTCATCTCTCTAAGAAGATGTGCCCCAACACATCTGAAGAGACTCAACGCATGAGCAAGATTCCTTATGCATCGGCAATAGGGAGCCTCATGTATGCCATGCTATGTACACGACCTGATATAGCCCTAGCTGTGAGTGTCACAAGCAGATATCAGTCGAATCCAGGTGAAGAACACTAGACAGCTGTGAAGAATATTCTTAAGTACTTGAGAAGAACTAAAGATTTATTCTTGGTCTTTGGAGGATCATCAGATTTAAAGGTAGAAGGGTACACAGATTCAGACTTCATGACTGACGTCGATGATAGAAAGTCAACATCTGGATATGTGTTTTTGTGCAATGGTGATACGGTGAATTGGAAGAGTTCTAAACAACCGATCATTGCTGACTCTACTATGGAAGCTGAATACATCGCCGCATCTGAAGCTGCTAAGGAAAGCTTCTGGTTCAAGAAATTCATTGCAGAATTAGACGTGATGACATCAGATGCCATAACACTCTACTGCGATAATAATGGCGTCATAGCTCTAGCTAAGGAGCCAAGGTCTCATCAGAAGTCCAAGCACATAGAACGGCGCTTCCACCTCATACGCGACTATGTTGAGAAGAAGTATGTCGAAGTGCAGAGAGTAGACTCCGCGGACAACGTGGCAGACCCATTCACTAAGCAGCTAAGTCAACAAAAGACTGAAGCCCACCTTGAGAAGATGGGACTAAGATATATGACTAATTGGCTTTAGTGCAAGTGGGAGATTGTTAGATGTATGCCCTAGAAGCCAATTTTGGCTGACACATTATTAATTCTAGTACATAATTTGTACTTGACTTTATTATTATTGAATAAATGAAAGGCATCTTTTTCATTCATATTATTATTGTGTCTATGAATCGTCCAAGGAATTAATAAGATGATGATGCATATTCTCAAGAGTTAAGAATTTGAGCCATGTATCATTAGTGATTAATTTCTAAACGCTCCTGATCGATGGATCATCACGAGGACGGTGATCGATCCGATGAGATCAGTGCACATTACTTTCCCTATGGATGGACGAGACTCGAGTCCACGGTGTAGGAACACTGAAGTAATAGTGCAGGTGCTTGTTAGAGAACAAGGGTACTGAGCGTGACCAATACAAGAAGTCACTTGGATGTCTATCCACTCGTCAGTGACTTGCTTGATGTTGCAGTAGTGTGACTGGTCTTTTGACCTACAATGCTTCGGCTGTTGGCGGAGGCCTGAGGGGCCGAGTCAACGTTGGCAGAGGCCTGGAGGGCCGAGTCAGTCCCGCCGCCTGCCAACGTGAATGCGCTGGAGGAGTAGGGTGGGTTATACCACTAGGGGGTCCCTGAACCCACTGGCGAGGCCCTGTCGGAGTCCGGAGTTGGGCGAGGCTTGGTCGGAGTCGACTCGTGGCGCTATGGGCCCCTGCGCTAGTTTAAGGAAATAAAGTTGCGCCTTCACTAACACCTGCGGGTTTTGGTGTAATGGTAGCGCTTGATCCTGACAATTGGTATCAGAGCCATAGGTCTCGAGTTCGAAACCCAGGCATCACGTTGGGGGGGGATTGTTGGCGGAGGCCTGAGGGGCCGAGTCAACGTTGGCAGAGGCCTGGAGGGCCGAGTCAGTCCCGCCGCCTGCCAACGTGAATGCGCTGGAGGAGTAGGGTGGGTTATACCACTAGGGGGTCCCTGAACCCACTGGCGAGGCCCTGTCGGAGTCCGGAGTTGGGCGAGGCTTGGTCGGAGTCGACTCGTGGCGCTATGGGCCCCTGCGCTAGTTTAAGGAAATAAAGTTGCGCCTTCACTAACACCTGCGGGTTTTGGTGTAATGGTAGCGCTTGATCCTGACAATTGTTGGGAATTGTATCCTAAATGTCAATCTTTAGCATATTGATGATTGAATATTGTAAATAAATTGACAAATTAATAAAGTATTATTTGGCATTATTCATCATTTCATCTTCAAATGAACTCTTATATGATGAAGTCTTTAGGACTTATGTTATGATAAAGGAGGATTTATCTTTGAGTCCTTAAACTTGTTCGCGACCAAATGATATGTTGTTACTAGGACGACAACATTATCGAGATTAGGTCATTGTGTGACATATACGTTGGTTGTCCTCTTAACCAAGGAGTGTGGAGACACTGGTATGCCATACAGGTGAAGTGTAGGAGTACATTTCACTGAACGTGACCAATTCCGGAACGCTCTACTGTCGAGAGATGTTCCGAGTGGATATGGGTATAAGTTTGGCCCTCTGACCTGAGACCGCAACCTGTGACTAGCAAGCAACTCACTGTACTTTGGTACCGGACTACCTGAATTTCTAATTCAGTGACGGAAGGTCACTGGGTGCAGTCAAGTACTTGCGTAGTCAGTTGTGAGTCAAGATGGAATTGACCCCTCCTGCAAACAGGAGATAATGTCTTGTGACTAATTTAGCAAAACCTTGGCCAGGGTAATCTCAGTGAGGAGTCACGGGATATCTAAAGTTAATCACATAATGGATGTACTAATTATAGGGTTGACAGTGAGCTCTAAGTCATCCTGGCATTAAGAGTCAAAGGGATTGAATTATAAAGTAACCATAGTTCAGGGTTCCAGAATATTTGCTTCGCATATATTCGGCCTATTCGGACGTCGGGTACCATTGCTAGATGGTCATATCGATTAGTGTAGGAAGTCGTTCCTATACTACCGGCTTAGGTTCGAACCTATGAGGTCACACGCATAGAAGATTCCTGATTGATCAAGAAGGCTGATGAATGATTAAGAATCATTCAGGGGTAATTTGGTCAATTCGATTGGCAAATTATCTTATAAAATAATTAAAGTAATTATCGGAGGATTAATTAGTAATTAGATTGCTAATGAACTCAATTGGATTGAGTAATTAGACTAAGGATGAGCCAAATTGAATTAGATTCAATTCTGGGCTCAATCAGGGTTTTTGACCTGATTGGATTAGGTCTGAATCAAGAGGACTTAGGTTGACCAAATTAAATTAGATTAAATTTGTGCTTAATTAGGGATTGACCTAATTGGATTAGGTTCAACCCATGGTAATTGAATCATTCTAATTGTTAGGATTTAATTAAATTAAATGGGTTTGATCTGAAACTATTCGGATCTTGAAATCCACTTGTCACATATCCATGCATGGCGCCATAAATTGATTTTTAATATGATTAAAAATTAATTTAATTTATTTAATGGTGCCATGGGACACTTGGCAACATCAGGGACCTCTTTCATCATTAGATGGGTCGAAATGGAGAGATAAATTCATGAAAAGAATTGGATAAGATCAAATTCTCTCTCTTCATGACATATGCCATCCTTATCTTTATCTCACTTCTAATTAAGGTTGAATTTCGAATTTAATCACCACAAAATCACCACGTGACCCTCTAATCTGATTAGGGGCATGGGAATTTCGAAATTGAAAGAGGAAAGTGGCAACATGATGAATGGTTTAGATTAGATCAAGCTTCATCATGTAATGGCACATGAACTTGAATTTTGAATTCAAAATTCAAAACCCCACAAAATCCTCCACAAATATGGGATGGTTGGCATGAAGTTAGGTAGGAGAGCAACATTAAAAGGACCTCCATCATCTGGTGGTCGAATTAAAGGAAAAAAGAGAGAAAAAGAAGAAGAAAAAAGGGAAAAGAAAAGAGAGGAACCCTAGTTCATGCATGAAAAAATTCTGCATTCAATCTAGCTGACTTCTTCCTCCTCTAAGTCCATCGCGCCATTAGTGTTAGGGGTCCCTGATAAGAGTCTTTAGATCAGATCTAAGTCCTCTTCAATCCCTTTAAACCTTTCCTCCAAGTTCTTCCAAGAAGGCGGATCAAAAGTTGATAGTGTTTGGAAGATCAAATTTCAGCCTCAAGAAATTCTGCGCAAGCTAGCACTTCCGCAGGATTGGATCTCTTCAGGAACTTCGCGTGGACTTCTCGTAGAGGCCATTCGTGTGCGTGGCTGCGAAGTCGAGGATCAGATCCACAAGTTTCATCCATCATAAAAGGTATTAATCCTACATTAATCTTTTATTATGGTGTCAAGATCTAGGTCTGATTCCCCGAGGTTTTACCCTCTTTTGGGGCTCCTCACGGAGATATCTCCAGAATCCATTCAATGGATATTCGGAGATTAATCGGAATAGAGTTCTTAAGTTTCAGATCTGATAGTTAATCATGCATGAAAGTTTTAGCATAATTGTTTAAACGATTCCGGCATAATCCTATGTGTTCTTAAGGTGCTGATTTCTAGATTTGATCTTGTAAGCATGCATTAATTAAATTGTTTGATTCGATTTTTCCGCTGCGTTTTAAAACTTAAAAAGAACTACGTATGGCTTGATCCTCCTTATGAAGGGGTACGTAGGCAACCCGATCAGGTTCAGCCATGGTTTTAAAAAAAAAAAAATCCGCATGCTTAACACCGAAGAACCTAGGATTCACCTTTCAGTGGTATCAGAGCCAGGTTCATGTTTAAACTTTTATGTTTTAATTCTTGTAATTAAATCTAAAATCATGAGCATGCTTAGATTAGATCTAAAGTATTTTTTATGATTGATTTAATTGCTGATTATGCATGATTAACTAGATCTGAAATTTTAAATGCATATGATGCATGTTTGTGTTAAGATTTGTAACATAAATAAATCTGAAATCATAATATTGTTTAGATTAGATCTAAATAAAATTTATGATTCATATGATCTCTGATTTTAATGAACAAATCAGATCTGAAAATAAAAGTGAAAAAACAAATACATGAGATGTATGTTGTTTGTATTAATTCATGTTGTTATGTATATGTGATGCATGAACATTAAATATAATGACTTAAACATGAATTTAATCTGATTACATGTGATTAATTACAAAAACTCAGATCTGAAAATATATTTTAAGAACTGAAAGATTGTAATTAATATGTAATTAAAAAGAAATATGCAATGATTAAAACTTTCATAAGTCTAAACTTAATTGAGAATTAAGTGTTATGAAATAGAATTGTAACTCAATTAATTGACATTGCATAATTCTTTGGGCATATGGGTTAGCTTGAATCAAGTTCCTAGGATTGGGTTAGACCTAAGGTTAGAATCATACATGGACAAATAGAATTAATTGATCAAATCTAATTAAGTAGTAACTAGATTAGGTCAAGAAAATTCTAGATCAATTTACAATAGTTGTAGATGCATCAAGTCCATGTCTTTGATTAGACCAAGATGGAACTTGATTTAGGCTCAGAGGTATAGCCCGAGTCATTTGAGTAATCAAATCGAAATTGATTAACCAGTCGGTGTCTAAGGTAAGTTTGGCAGTTTTGACCGGTGGTTTTTAATTGGGAGCTACTCGCACTGATTCGTCTTTGCCGAGTTAATGGCATATCCCTTCCACCGATCTCACTTACTTGGCCGACATGGTCAATCACATTTGATTGGATCACTTAATGATTCGAGTTAGCCCATGCCTATAAGGAAAATCAGTTTGACTGATTTAGGTGTCTCCTTAACCGGTTTGAGTCTAATCTGATTTGGTGAAGTCAGTGGGAGAAATTAGACTAACCGGATCTTCTCATCTATCCTAATTATAAAATCCTCTAAAATTATTAGGTCCTTAAAATGAAATGGTTATGGGAATAACTAGGTCATAGCCTCCCATTAAGTTGGGTGATAATGGGTCCAATGTTTTGATAATTATTGGAGGCGCGACACGCCTGGTACTTATCAAGCATTGGAATTGTCATTCAATATATGATGAGTTAAGTGTACCTTCAATAGGCGGTCAGGTGAGCCGAGCCACACTCGGGCTTGGTCGTCTATTAGTTGATTAGACTTAACCCTATCATTTAATGGTTGGACCTGACTAGGGTATTCGGTGGAGGCGCCACACGCCTGCCGAAGAACCTAGGGCAAAATTATCACTAGAAGTTGCTTGGTGAAGCAACTGGTTTAGAACCTACCAATAGGTGCATATGGGTTAGCCGAGCCACACTCGGGCCTATATGCGATCTATTGGGTTCTAGTGCCCACTAAAGAATTAGGAGTAATTTTTCGAATTGGAGGTAGAGGCTACCAATTTGTATAAAATAGTGGGAGTATCTTTAGACTAAAGTCCAAGTCTACTGTGTTTAGTCAATTCATATACTAATAGCCAAATTTTCTTTTATGTAGAAATGGCCACAAGTTTGTCACTTCGCTCATTATTGGATAATGACAAGTTGACTAGTCCCAACTTCAATAATTGGTATAGAAAGCTGAAAACTCAGCATAGTCAGACCAAAAGGATTAAGGATGACCAAAGTCAGGCAGAATGCTTCTATTGTAAGAAGCAGGGGCATTGGAAGAGGAATTGTCCTCAGTACCTTACCTCACTTGACCTGAACAGGCTAAGCAAGAGAAAAGGGCAATCAGTTGCTGATCAAGGTATTTATATGATAACACCTTGTAATTTCTCTATATGTGATAATTCAACCTGGGTATTAGATACTGGAAGTCCGTTTAATATATGCAATTCATTGCAAGGACTTCAGGTCAATGAGAGATTTGAAAACAGCGAGAGATTCCTGAATGTTGGAGATGGAAGATCTGTTCCAGTTCTAGCTTTAGGAAATCTCAAACTTGTTTTCAATTCTCATGTAGTTGTCTTGAGTGATTGTCACTATTGTCCTGCATTCTTATTGAATGTAATTTCCGTAGGCCTTTTGGCCATGAACGGTTATGAAATTTCAATAAAGAAATATTCTTGTGATATCATTATGAATGGTGTTACTGTAATGAATGGACAATTGAGCAAAGGCATCTACTTGTTATCACAACCTGTTAATGTAATGTACACGTCAAGTAAGCGTCCTAGAATAGATAATGTCACGAATGTCTACCTTTGGCATCATAGGCTAGGTCATATTAACAAGAACAGGATGAACAGGTTAAGTAAAGAGGGAATCCTCAATGTTAATGATTGTGAATCATTGACAACCTGTGAGTCATGTCTTCTTGGTAAGATGACCAAATCACCTTTTACCGGAAAAGGTGAACGAGCCAGTGATTTATTGACCCTTGTACATTCTGATGTATGTGGGCCAATAAGCACAGATGCTAGAGGTGGGTATTCATATTTTATTACGTTTACAGACGACCTTTCTAGGTATGGTTATGTCTATTTAATGAGACATAAATCTGAAGCATTTGAAATGTTCAAATTGTATCGTAATGAAGTAGAAAAACAAACTGGAAAGAGTATTAAAACTCTTCGATCAGATCGAGGAGGCGAATACCTTTCCAATGAGTTTTTGACATATTTAGGAGAGAATGGGATTCTCTCCCAATGGACTCCTCCTGGTACACCACAGTATAACGGTGTATCAGAAAGAAGAAATCGAACTCTGTTAGACATGGTTCGATCCATGATGGGGTTTGCAAGTCTGCCCATATCCTTTTGGGGATATGCACTTGAGTCAGCCTGCTACATTCTAAATAAGGTTCCAAGTAAGTCTGTAAATAAAACACCACATGAGATGTGGACTGGACGTAAGCCAATGCTGTCTCACCTTAGGGTTTGGGGGTGTCCAGCATATGTCAAACGTTTGAAGACAGACAAACTTGAACCCAAGTCTGACAAATGTTTCTTTGTTGGTTATCCTAAAGAAACTAAAGGATATTACTTCTACTTTGCTGAAGAACAAAAGTTATTCGTAAGCAATAGAGCTGTTTTCTTAGAGAAAGAATTCCCTAGTGAAGGAACTAAAAGCTCTAATGTTGAGCTTAGGGAAGTTCAACATGTAGAAGATCCGACACCATCTACTGAACTAGTTGAGTCAGATTTGATTAGATCAGATCCAGAACCCATCTTAGATGCACCATTAAGGCGATCAGGTAGAGTACCACGTCAGCCGGACAGATACTACGGTTTCTTGGTCCAGGACGGGGATCCTGTCGAACTTGATGAAAACAATGAGGATCCGATCACCTATATGGATGCTATGCAGAGGCATGACTCTGATGCATGGCTTGGAGCCATGCAATCCGAAATGGAATCCATGAAGGTCAATGATGTATGGACATTAGTTGACCCACCCGAAGGGATTAAATCCATAGGGTGTAAGTGGATTTTCAAAAGAAAACGGGGCGCAGACGGAAAAGTAGAGACCTATAAAGCCCGTCTGGTTGCCAAGGGATATCGTCAACGTTATGGTATTGACTATGACGAGACGTTTTCTCCTGTGGCAATGCTCAAATCCATTCGGATTATGCTTGCGATAGCAGCACACTTAGATTATGAAATCTGGCAGATGGATGTTAAAACCGCTTTTCTAAATGGAGATTTAGAAGAAGAGGTGTATATGATGCAACCTGAAGGTTTTATATCTGCAGATGAGTCTAAGGTGTGCAAGCTTCAAAAATCCATTTATGGATTAAAGCAAGCTTCACGGAGTTGGAACATACGATTTGATAAGGTGATCAAATCATATGGCTTCATTAAGAATGAAGAGGAACCTTGCATTTATAAATGGGCAAATGGTTCAGTTATTATATTTCTTGTTTTGTATGTGGATGACATTCTTTTAATCGGGAATGACATTCCTGCATTACAAGGAATAAAGGTTTGGCTATCATCTCAATTTGCCATGAAGGATTTGGGAGAAGCATCTTACATCCTAGGGATGAAGATCTATAGAGATAGATCTAGAAGATTGCTTGGATTATCCCAATCCACATACATTGATACTATACTGAAAAGGTTCAGTATGATTAATTCCAAGAAAGGCTATCTTCCAATGGGCCATGGAATTAACCTCTCTAAAAGGGATTGTCCGACAACCTCTCAAGAAAGAGAGACTATGGATAGAATTCCATATGCTTCGGCAGTGGGATCTATAATGTATGCCATGACATGTACTAGACCAGACGTGGCATACTCACTAGGAGTAGTGAGTAGATACCAGTCTGATCCAGGTAGCAACCACTGGAAGGTTGTCAAAACCATCCTTAAGTATTTGAGAAATACTAAAGATCAGTGGCTTGTCTACGGTGATTCTGACTTAAAACTTGAGGGATATACCGATTCAAGTTTTCAGTCAGATCAAGATGATAGCAAGAGCGTGTCGGGATATATCTTCACTCTTAAGGGTGGGGCCATCTGCTGGAAGAGTTCCAAGCAGCATACAGTGGCAGATTCTACATGTGAAGCAGAATACATTGCAGCATCTGATGCAGCCAAGGAAGCCGTATGGTTGCGCAAGTTCATCACCGAGCTGGGAGTGGCACCTTCCATTGATGGTCCAGTTTCTATATTTTGTGATAACACTGGAGCCATAGCTCAGGCAAAGAAACCTAAAGCACATCAGCGGACCAAGCATATTCTGCGACGTTATCACCTGGTTCGAGAGATTATAGAACGAGGTGATATTGATCTTCAGAAGATTGACACAAAAGAAAATCTGGCTGACCCATTTACCAAAGTCCTCGGCATCAAAGAGTTCAACGAACACAAGTCGAAGATGGGTATTAGATACTGTGCCGATTGGCTTTAGGCTAAGTGGGAGTTGTTGGGAATTGTATCCTAAATGTCAATCGTCAGCATATTGATGATTGAATATTGTAAATAAATTGACAAATTAATAAAGTATTATTTGGCATTATTCATCATTTCATCTTCAAATGAACTCTTATATGATGAAGTCTTTAGGACTTATGTTATGATAAAGGAGGATTTATCTTTGAGTCCTTAAACTTGTTCGCGACCAAATGATATGTTGTTACTAGGACGACAACATTATCGAGATTAGGTCGTTGTGTGACATATACGTTGGTTGTCCTCTTAACCAAGGAGTGTGGAGGCACTGGTATGCCATACAGGTGAAGTGTAGGAGTACATTTCACTGAACGTGACCAATTCCGGAACGCTCTACTGTCGAGAGATGTTCCGAGTGGATATGGGTATAAGTTTGGCCCTCTGACCTGAGACCGCAACCTGTGACTAGCAAGCAACTCACTGTACTTTGGTACCGGACTACCTGAATTTCTAATTCAGTGACGGAAGGTCACTGGGTGCAGTCAAGTACTTGCGTAGTCAGTTGTGAGTCAAGATGGAATTGACCCCTCTTGCAAACAGGAGATAATGTCTTGTGACTAATTTAGCAAAACCTTGGCCAGGATAATCTCAGTGAGGAGTCACGGGATATCTAAAGTTAATCACATAATGGTTAATCACATAATGGATGTACTAATTATAGGGTTGACAGTGAGCTCTAAGTCATCCTGGCATTAAGAGTCAAAGGGATTGAATTATACAGTAACCATAGTTCAGGGTTCCAGAATATTTGCTTCGCATATATTCGGCCTATTCGGACGTCGGGTACCATTGCTAGATGGTCACATCGATTAGTGTAGGAAGTCGTTCCTATACTACCGGCTTAGGTTCGAACCTATGAGGTCACACGCATAGAAGATTCCTGATTAATCAAGAAGGCTGATGAATGATTAAGAATCATTCAGGGGTAATTTGGTCAATTCGATTGGCAAATTATCTTATAAAATAATTAAAGTAATTATCGGAGGATTAATTAGTAATTAGATTGCTAATGAACTCAATTGGATTGAGTAATTAGACTAAGGATGAGCCAAATTGAATTAGATTCAATTCTGGGCTCAATCAGGGTTTTTGACCTGATTGGATTAGGTCTGAATCAAGAGGACTTAGGTTGACCAAATTAAATTAGATTAAATTTGTGCTTAATTAGGGATTGACCTAATTGGATTAGGTTCAACCCATGGTAATTGAATCATTCTAATTGTTAGGATTTAATTAAATTAAATGGGTTTGATCTGAAACTATTCGGATCTTGAAATCCACTTGTCACATATCCATGCATGGCGCCATAAATTGATTTTTAATATGATTAAAAATTAATTTAATTTATTTAATGGTGCCATGGGACACTTGGCAACATCAGGGACCTCTTTCATCATTAGATGGGTCGAAATGAAGAGATAAATTCATGAAAAGAATTGGATAAGATCAAATTCTCTCTCTTCATGACATATGCCATCCTTATCTTTATCTCACTTCTAATTAAGGTTGAATTTCGAATTTAATCACCACAAAATCACCACGTGACCCTCTAATCTGATTAGGGGCATGGGAATTTCGAAATTGAAAGAGGAAAGTGGCAACATGATGAATGGTTTAGATTAGATCAAGCTTCATCATGTAATGGCACATGAACTTGAATTTTGAATTCAAAATTCAAAACCCCACAAAATCCTCCACAAATATGGGATGGTTGGCATGAAGTTAGGTAGGAGAGCAACATTAAAAGGACCTCCATCATCTGGTGGTCGAATTAAAGGAAAAAAGAGAGAAAAAGAAGAAGAAAAAAGGGAAAAGAAAAGAGAGGAACCCTAGTTCATGCATGGAAAAATTCTGCATTCAATCTAGCTGACTTCTTCCTCCTCTAAGTCCATCGCGCCATTAGTGTTAGGGGTCCCTGATAAGAGTCTTTAGATCAGATCTAAGTCCTCTTCAATCCCTTTAAACCTTTCCTCCAAGTTCTTCCAAGAAGGCGGATCAAAAGTTGATAGCGTTTGGAAGATCAAATTTCAGCCTCAAGAAATTCTGCGCAAGCTAGCACTTCCGCAGGATTGGATCTCTTCAGGAACTTCGCGTGGACTTCTCGTAGAGGCCATTCGTGTGCGTGGCTGCGAAGTCGAGGATCAGATCCACAAGTTTCATCCATCATAAAAGGTATTAATCCTACATTAATCTTTTATTATGGTGTCAAGATCTAGGTCTGATTCCCCGAGGTTTTACCCTCTTTTGGGGCTCCTCACGGAGATATCTCCAGAATCCATTCAATGGATATTCGGAGATTAATCGGAATAGAGTTCTTAAGTTTCAGATCTGATGTTAATCATGCATGAAAGTTTTAGCATAATTGTTTAAACGATTCCGGCATAATCCTATGTGTTCTTAAGGTGCTGATTTCTAGATTTGATCTTGTAAGCATGCATGAATTAAATTGTTTGATTCGATTTTTCCGCTGCGTTTTAAAACTTAAAAAGAACTACGTATGGCTTGATCCCCCTTATGAAGGGGTACGTAGGCAACCCGATCAGGTTCAGCCATGGTTTTAAAAAAAAAAAAAATCCGCATGCTTAACACCGAAGAACCTAGGATTCATTTTCATCGGCTACTCACAGTAAGGTTATTGTAGTTTGACTGCACACATACATGGTCTCTAGCTATATGGGTCCATGCAGTGTAGATTGGCTGCAGTAGGTTCACTGTAGGAGTAGGGTATGCACCTATAAGAAATCTATCGACCTTGATAGATAAGGAGAGATCCTATGTGATTTATAAGACTGAGTTCGTAAGACCTCGGCCGGGGCAGATTGCATAGTGGAGAAAGAGTTCTCCGCTCTCAAACTTAAGTCGAATAAATCTTGACATATGACAGACGAAGGGGTTTGACGAGTTATTCATGACCTCCGTCTTGTAGGGATCCACGATAGAAGGACTGTATCACATAATAACTGCACCTAGAGGTTTACCATTCTATTCTGCTGGGTAGCCACTACATGCTGCTAGGTGTCACTGGTGGATGGTGGGACTCATAGGGATTATCTCGATGATCGATTAACCCTAATGAGTAGAGTTGGAATCGTTCTAATCCATTGAAAGGAGTTTTCAATGATATTGTCATAGAGATCACAATATATCTCACTACCAGTCAGAATAGAATTTTTATGGGGTCACACACACTAGAAGTATTGACCGATCCGATGGTTGGAAAGTGATTATGAATCACGAGTAATCAATTCGATTGATAATAAGTTGAAGAAGGAATGGAAATTGATTAATTAGACTTAAAACACGAATCCTACTTCGAGTAGGATTCCTAGAGTCCTAATTGGATTAGGACTGAGAATCCTAATTGGAGTAGGACTGAGATTCCTACTTGGAGTAGGATTCCTACAATCCTAATTAGATTAGGAGATTTGAATTAAAATTGAATTCCTACTTGGAATAGGATTCCTAGAGTCCTAATCGGATTAGGACTTCGGTTTCAAATTAGAGTCCTAGTTGGATTAGGACTAAAATTAAATAAGTCCTAATTGGATTAGGATTTCTTAAGTCCTAATTAATTATTAATCTAATGAATCAACATGACTTCTAATTGGGTTAGGATTGAAGAGTTCAATTGAGTCATGGTTCATTCAAGTTCTAATTGGATTAGGACTAGTATAGATTGAACCCAATTGATTCATGATTTGGTTAATCCTAATTAGATTAGGACTAAACCATGAGAAGGACACCTAATCCTCCTTGGAGGAGGATTAGGTTAACTAAGTAAGAGGGGCATAAGCCCCTCTCCTCTTGGTTGGTGCGGCATGAAGAGAGGGAGCCGGCGCCCCCTCTTGGAAATAAGTCAAGGGCTCCTAACTTGTAGGAGCCCTTCATGACTTTAAAAAGGGAGGTGGGCGGCTGACCTAGGGCATCATTAGAAGCCCTCCTCCTCTCCAATTCGTGGCCACCCTTTTCTCCTCTTGGATCAGCCGCAAGCAAGAAGGAAAAGGGCCTTGATAGTCTTCTTCTTCCTCCTTCGTTTGGGATTCAACACAAGGAAAAGGAAAGGCTGCATCTAGCCTTTTGGATCTTCTCCCTTGATCCCTTCATCTTCTTCCTCCTCCCTCTATCATTCAAGAGTTGAAGTAAAGGAAGGTGATCAGCCATCAAAGTAATCTCTGCAAGGGAGCTAGCACCCCGGGGAGATAGAGAGCTTGGATTGGTCCTCTGCTTCGTGTGGATACCCGTAGAGGCCGGGCACTTGAACGGCTTCAAGCGAACCTTCATCCAAAACCACGATCATCAGTTTGCGGTGATCATCTACCCACACAAGGTGAAGATCTGATCTTCCTAAAGGTTCTAAAAGTTTTAATTCTTATCTATCTACGAACGGTTTCTTGAAACACGTTCATACGATGAACGTTGATCCCGCTTATGCCGATTCCGTTGCCATCTGAATTTTTTTGAATCTTCTGCGGCATGGGCGGGTTCCCAACATAATAGACTTGGTCAGCTTGGCTGGCCTAATAAGCATAAATCAGCCTAAAATAGCCCAAAACCAAAATCAAAGAAAAATGAGAAAAAAAATAAAAATAAGGTTTTTAATTAAGTGCTCTATATGTGTTGGATTGGGTGGGGGAGGAATTGGAGAGCACACGCTCTGTACGAGTTGGCAAGAAGCGAAATCTAATATGGCGTCACCTTCTTCCTTCACTCCATATGGGAGTCTGATTGCTTGAGGAATTCTAAAGCTTGTTTTCTTTCTTATTTAACTTGGCCACGGATCCCTCTTATCTCCACTATTGATCTTAGACCTGCAATCTCCCAAGGTATTTTTGGGCAGAGGCAATTAACACAATATGTTATATCCTAAATCATGTATTAATTAGACCTATCTTAAATAAAACACACGCTAAATTTTGGAAAGGAAGAAAACTTAACATAGGATACTTTCATTTCTATTAATTAGGCCTATCTTAAAGAAAACACATTCAGGCGTACTCATACTATGTAGTGAGATGCTAGTTAAAAAAAAAAGAAAGAAAGAAAATACACTCTGAACTTTGGAAAAAAAAACTAACATAGGATACTTTCATATTTTTGATTGCAAATATTTTGTTCTTAATAATGGGAGAGATAAACTTGGAAAAAATGATGCTAAATCAGATGTAGCTATCTTTCTTAGATATTCTTCCACTAATAGAGTATATAGGATTTTTAACAAAAGAACCCTAGTGGTAGAAGAATCTATACATATTATTCTTGATGAAACTAACAATCTTCCAATAAGGAAGATGGAAGTGTGTGATGATGCTGATGCTATGGAAAAGAAGATGGAGGCACTCACCCGAAGGAAACTCCAATTGAAGATGGAAGCAAGGATGATGGACATGAGGATGAAGAAGATGAACACAGGCAAAATCCTCAAATCTTCCAAAGGAATGGAGTCATTCCAAAGATTTGATTATTGGTGATCCATTGTATGGTGTTAGGACTAGGTCATCTTTTAGGTCCATTTTTAATTAGTTAGCTTTTGTATCACAAATTGAACCCAAAACCGTAAAAGAAGCTAAATAAGACCATAACAGCCAAAGATTATTCTATAATTGAAACAAAATGTGTATACAATAATAAATTGGAAGAAAATGGCAGTGCAATAAGAAATAAAGCTAGATTAGTTGCTCAAGGATACAACCAAGAACAAGGTATTGATTTTGATGAAACTTTTGCTTCTTTTGCTAGATTAGAAGCTATTAGATTATTACTCTCTTTTGCACTTGTTATGTAGATTTCAAATTATTTTAAATAGACGTTAAAAGTGCTTTTCTAAATAGTCCATAGCTAAAGAAGTTTATGAGAAAAACCACCCAATTTTGAAAACTATAAATTTTCAAACCTTATTTTCAAATTGAACAAAGCTTTGTATGGCTTAAACCAAGCTTCTCGAGCTTGGTATAAAAGATTAAGCAAATTGTTGTTAGAAAACAAGTTTACAAAAGAAAATATATATACAACTTTTTTTTCATAAAAAGGAAAAATAATGATATTTTAATTATTCAAATATATATTGATGATATTATTTTTGATGCCCCTAATAGAGCTTTATGTCAATACTTTGCTGAGGTAATGTAGGAAGAGTTTCAGGTAAGCATTATGGGAGAACTCATATTTTTTCTTAGACTCCAAATTAAGCAAACAATGGAGGGATCTCCATCAGCCAAAGCAAGTATACAAGAGAGATCTTGAAAATATTTAGCATGGAGAAGGCCAAGAAGGCCAAGCACATTTGCACCCCTATGAACCCTTCCTATAAGTTAGATAAAGATGAGCATGGTAAAAGTATACATTTAATGCTTTATAGAGGTATGATAGATGATTCATTATTCCATCTCACTGCTAGTAGACCTGATATTTTAAAAGCTAATCCTAAAAAATACACTTAATTGTTGTTAAAAAAAATTAAGATATCTAAATGGTACATAAAATTTAGGCTTATGACACTCAAAACAATCCTCAATCAATTTAATTGGATATTCAGATACAGATTTTGTTGGTTGTAAAATTGATAGAAAAAGTACTAGTGAAACTTGCCAATTTTTAGAAATTAACTTAATCTCCTAGTTTAGCAAGAAAGAAATTTGGTGGCTTTGTCTATAGCCGACAATGAATACATTACAGCTGGAAGTTGTTGTGCTCAAATCTTGTAGATTAAGCAGCAACTTGAGGACTATGGCATCTAACAAAAATTTCGTAAAAAGTGATAACACAAGTGCAATAAATTTGACTAAAAATTCTATACAACACTCAAAAACTAAACGTATTGAGATAAGATATCATTTTATAAGAGATCATATATAAAATAATGATGTGATGCTTGATTTTGTTAGCACAGATACATAATTAGCTGACATCTTTACCAAACCCCTTAGGGCTCGTTTGGTTCGTGAAAAAAGGAGGAAAAGTGAGGTCAACGAAAAAGTAATGAGATGCCTCTTGTTTGGTTGGAGTTTTCAAAGAAGAGAGATGGAAAATTGTATTCCCATGTGAATATGATTTCCATATTTCATGAAAAAGTCTTTCTCATGAGAAACATGAAAAAATTACTTTCCCATGAGGCGGAAATCACTCAATCTTTATTTTTTTCCAAAAAGACCCTTCAGCATTAAAGTGGCATTAAAGACCTAATTTTTATTAAGGGTATAATAGGAATTACACATAACTTTTTCAGAAAAGTGGATGGTCAACCAAACATAAGCGCTCTGAAAATCTGTTATTTTTTCATATTTAACCAAACATGCCAAAAGTACATTCCCAGGCATTCTCTTTCTAGGAATTTTCTTTCCGGGAATCATATTCCTAGGAGGAAAAATACTTCTCGCGAACCAAACGAGCCCTTAGTGAATATAGATTTAGCTTGGTTGGGGATGAGCTAGGAGTGTGTGTTTGATTAAAAACCACTCCTTTAAGGCTTTGATTATTCATTAAATTTCTATGTTGATCAATCTGATTTCATTCCTCTTTTTGACCAAAAAGTAAATCTCCTTGTATTATATCTTTTCCTCTGTTGAGTTGACTCACAGTTTGAGGAGTCGACCTTTGGTTATGGAGAGTCGACCCTTTGAGGGGAAGCCTTGAGTCGACCCCAGATGAATAGAAGTCAACTCAAAGTTTGGTAGGCTACAGAGGAGTCAGCTCGTAAGAAAAGATGGGTCGACTCCTGGCGACCTGCTAGCCAAAGGTCGACCCCTGGTGGGCGGCGTGCTTATTAATAGAGCACACTTTCAGTTTTCCAAATCTACCTGCAATACCCAGCCCAGCTAATAAGGAACTGGGCTTAGTCCACTTGACCGATCTAGGTATAAGAATTGGAAAATGAGATTAAAAAAAAGGATAGAGCCTTATTCGACTTAATGTAAGAGATGAAAAAAAAATAAAATAGAGCCCTATTTGACTTGGAGTAGGAGATAGAGCTCTGTTTGACTTGGAGTAGAAGACGAACTCATCTTCCATCTCGACTTTCTACTAGAGCTAGAAACTTAGCCTCCAACGGCAATTTAAAGACTCCCACTTTGACCAAAAAAAAAAAAAAAAAAAACTCCCACACCCTCTTTTGCCTCACCATTGATAAGTTTTGCCAGTTGCTAATGCTAAACCACTGTCGGTTTCTTTCTTCCACTTTTCTCAACTTGCAACGGCATTGGCTCGTGGGCAACCCTTCGTTCAACTTTTTTTTGATTATACCTAGTATGAAAATTCTGTGATTTCTTTTTTTATTTTTTCATACTAAATACGATAATGAGACAGAATTTGTTTTCAGACTAGAATACCCCATCAATCGCGCCGTAAAGAAGTTTTTATATTGAGACAGAATTTGTTTTCGACTAGAGTACCCCATCAATCGCGCCGTAAAGAAGTCCTTATAAACCTTGCTTCTACTTGTTCTCTCTCTTTTTTTTTTCTCCCTTCCGCATCTCTTCTTCAATGCAGCATTGTATTATTACACCGACATGACTTCATCTCTGCCACCTACGCAGCCTTGCCCCAAACTTCCAAGGTTCCTCCCACTAGATGTGGAAGCCCTACACCTATTATTCTATCCCTTCCATGTCTTGAGACTGGTTTTGTGAGTTTTGTCAAAGTTTTGGACCACTACAGAAGCGCACACAGACACAAGTCGTGGGGTGTGGAAAGAAGTGTTCAAAGAATTCATCTACACGCACTTTTAACTGCAATGGTGACTTTGACCTTGTTGGGTAGTCTTTACTTTCCAAGATAGAATTCAGATGCCAATTTAGTGGCTGACTGACTGGTCAGGGACGGCAATGGGAGATACTTTCTGTTGTGTCAAAATGGAAGATACTTTCTGTTAGGAGAAAAACCCTAAGTCATATATCCACAGAGGCGCTCGGCCGAAGAGCGCCGACCGGAAAGCTGCTCGGCCAAGAAGTGCCGACCGGAAAGCCACTCGGCCGAAGAGTGCCGACCGGAAAGCTGCTCGGCCAAAGGATGCCGACCAGGAAGGCGCTCGACTAGAGGGCGTCGACCAGAGCGCGCGCCAAGAGGTGCCCCACCCAAAGCTGCTCGGTTAGAAAGTGCCGACCAAAGACAGCGCCAAGGCGCTCTGCTAGAAGGTGCTCGCCTAAAGGGCGCCGACCAGGAGTACTTGAAGCAACCCCGCCACAGGGCGCCCCATTGGGCGACCAGCTCGGCTCGGCACTCTTGCCGAGCCGATGCCTTAACCAAATGTTCAACCTCCGCCTAAAGTCCAAGGGACTGACAACTCCTACGGCTTGCGACCTGCCACTATCTCCAAGCCATCAAGGCATAAGATCTTCGCAGGTATTCGGCACGACCTGCCATTAATGCAGGAGACTCTCTCAAGTCTCCGATGCACTCAGTCATTTAATGAACACGGCCCAAGACGATCTCCGGATCACTGAACCATCAGAGCGCATGGCTCTACCTGACCGCCGGTTCATTCGGTAATAAATGCACTTACCATCCACAGACCCCAGGCCCGCTACGGCCGGCGGTTCAACCACTCCAACAGGTCCGATCGACCGTGACAACTCCCTGGTTCCGGTCTGATTCGGCCTTATTTTCCACCACGCCATTAATGGGCCAAATCGTGCCCAATTATCACATAACAGGACAAACCTCATGTCACCTCCCAGGTAACCGAATCCTCCTATAAAAGGGAACCTGGGGGGAAGAGGAAAGGGGGACCAAAAGGGGAGGAAAAACCCGAAGCTCTCTCTGTCTTCTCCACATACTCTCTTCCCTGCTCTCTCCACATTCTTGCCCCCTCTGACTTAGGCATCGGAGGGCCGGCGCCGGGGAGCCCGGCCACCGGCTTTTTTGCAGGACAGGACAGGACTGGACGCACCACCCCTCTTCGGACTTGCACACCCCCCGCGGCGGAGGACGCAGCCGGCCGGCGCACCGCCGTCCGCCCCCTGCAGCAGCGGAGCTCCTCCTTCCCCGGCTTCGCGGCGGCCCCCAGGTCCAATTTCCAGCAACAGTTGGCGCTAGAGGAAGGGCCCGAGTTCGCTACCATGAAGCTAAGAAGCAAAGGGGCTTCCAACGCCTCTCGACGTCCTCCACCAAGCCCAGAATGTTCCGTTCGGAACTCATCACCCCCGGTTGAGCCAGCACCTCAAGTTCGACCGGAACAATTTGATGCCCTGGTGCAGCAAGTGCAGGCGTTGGCTACCGCCGTTCAAAGCTTGCAACCCAGGGGCATCCCAGCAGCACCGCCTCCCCCGGCTCCAGTTCAACTGGGGCCCCCTACTAGCGGGCTTCCTCTTCGAGGTCAGGACTCTCAAGTCCAGGCCTTCCTCTGGAGAGAGCACCCAGTCAGAGATCACGGAGGCTGGCCACAGCCTTCAGAAGCCGAGTCGGTTCCAGGGCAACCTGCACCCAGAGGAACCGCTGTAGCGATCCTCCAGAGTGATGGACTCGACAAGAAGGTCGAAAAGCTGGAGCGCCAAATCCAGGCACTCCACGGGAGAAAATCGGGATGTAACGGCGACTTCGAGTTCAATACGAAGTCGCCCTTCTCCCAGGAGATTGAAGATGAACCGGTTCCCCTCCGGTTCAAAATGCCCCAGGTGGAGCCTTACAACGGCAAGGCTGATCCCTTTGACCACCTGGAGAGTTACCGGGTCTTGATGGCCCTACAAGGAGCCTCGGAAGCCATGATGTGCAAGGCTTTTCCGGCGACACTCCGAGGACCAGCCCGGCTTTGGTTCACCGGGCTGAAGCCAAGTACTGTCTCCTCCTTTGAGCAGCTCGGCAGACAATTTGCCAGCAACTTCGCCGCTAGCCAGCCCCAGCGGCGGACATCCGACTCCCTCCTCGACATCAAACAAAAGGAGGGAGAGTCCTTCAAGGAATATCTGGACCGGTTCACCGCCGCAACATGGGAAGTCCGGGAGCTTGACCAGTCAATCGCCATGTCGGCGCTGAAGACTGGAGCCCGGTCCTACAGATTCCTCTTCTCGATTGAGAAGAATTTCCCAGCGGACCTCACCGAAATGTTCGCTCGGGCGCGGAAGTATGCCAAGGCAGAAGAGGCCGTGGCAGTTAGGCGGGGTGGAACCGAGCAGAATCCCAAGAAGAGGCGCCGCGAGGAACGCGGCCGACCCAGAAGCTCGTCTCCACGACGAGCTAAGAATCCGCCCCGCCCGAAGAGTCCACCCCGGTTGAGAGGACCGCCGCAGCAGAGGTCACTCCGCCCGAGGTTCCCACTGCAGGCCCGTGCACCTGAAGGGAGGTATGAAAAGTATACTCCCCTCAATGCTCCTCGGGCTGAAATCCTCATGGAGATTGAGAATCGGGATTGCATCCGGCTCCCCCCTCCAAAGCCAGACACCAGAATCCGGCATGATCTCCGGAAGTATTGCCGTTTTCACCGGGATCACGGCCATGATACCGAGGATTGTTATCAGCTCCGAAATGAGATCGAAGCACTCATTCGCCGAGGGGTGCTCGATCGGTTTGTGCAAGGCCGGCGCGAAGGGAAGAAGCCAGCCGAAGGAGCAGCACAGCCTGAAGGTTCCAATGCCAACAGGCCCATCGCCGGCGTCATCAACACTATCCGAGGAGGGACCTCGGCTGGAGAAGCCTCAGGGGAAGGAGCCTCCTCGAAGCGCCCGCGCACATCTGAAGCTATCTCCTTCTCAGACGACGATCTAGAAGGAGTCGAAACTCCCCATGATGATGCCATGGTCATCTCCATGATCATAAATAAATTTGATGTAAAACGCATCCTGGTTGATAATGGAAGCTCGGCGAATGTTTTGTATTTTGATGCTTATTGTAAAATGGGGATGACAAAAGAACAGCTACGGAGGATGAATGCTCCGCTAGTTGGATTCACTGGGGATTCAGTCCCAGTAGAGGGCGAGATCGACCTTCTGGTCACAGCCGGGCTCGCCCCTCGTGAAAGTACCATGGGTATGAGCTTCCTTGTGATACGCCTGCCCTCGGTTTACAACGCCATCCTTGGAAGGCCAGGACTCAACGCCCTCCGAGCAGCGGTCTCAACTCACCACCTGCTGATGCGATTCCCCACCAGCCAGGGAGTCGGTGAAGTCCGAGGGGACCAAATGGTGGCAAGGCGATGCTACCTAGCGACCCACGAGGCAAGACGACCAGCCGAGGTGCCCACCCCAACGACTGACCAGCCCTCAACTGAAGCTATGGAGGCACGGGTCAACCCCCAGAAAGAGCGGGTAGAGCCTGGCGAGTTGTTAATTCAGGTTTCCTTGCGAGAGAACTTTCCCGAGCTAACCGTGCAGATCGGCTCTGGCCTTGGCGAAAACGGGAGGAGTCGCCTCGTCAACTTCCTACGGGACAATATGGATGTCTTCGCCTGGTCGCCTATAGACATGCCGGGGATAAACCCGGAGATCATGGTCCACCGGCTTCAGGTAAAGCCGACCTGCAAGCCCGTGCGACAAAAGAAGCGAGGCGCCGCCCCTGAACGACAACGAGCAGCAGCCGAGGAGGTCGGTAAGCTCCTTGAAGCCGGCTTCATCCGGGAGATATCCTACCCAGAATGGCTCGCCAATGTGGTCCTCGTCAAAAAAGCTAGCGGAAAGTGGCGTATGTGCGTGGACTACACCGACCTGAATAAAGCCTGCCCGAAGGATAGCTTTCCACTTCCCAGCATAGACCAGCTCGTGGACTCCACCTCGGGTCACGAGCTGCTGGCATTCATGGACGCCTTTTCCGGATATAACCAGATCCGCATGGCGCCAGAAGACGAGGAAAAGACAGCCTTCATCACCGACGGGGGAACCTACTGCTACAGAGTGATGCCATTCGGTCTAAAAAATGCCGGGGCGACTTATCAAAGGCTGGTCAGCCGGATCTTCAAAGACCAAATAGGCCGAAACATGGAGGTCTACGTGGATGACATGCTGGTGAAAAGCAAGGCGGCGCAAGACCACATAGCCGACCTCAATGAAGCATTCTCCACACTCCGAAAGTACCAGATGAAGCTCAACCCAGCTAAATGTGCATTCGGGGTCACCTCCGGCAAATTCCTCGGCTTCATCATTACACAACGAGGAATCGAGGCCAATCCAGAGAAGATCCGAGCCCTCCAAAGGATGACGCCTCCCAGGACGGTCAAGGAGGTACAGCGGCTCACGGGCCGAGTGGCAGCCCTCGGGAGGTTTATCTCCCGCTCGGCCGAGCGCTGCCTTCCATTCTTTGCAGCCCTCAAGAAGCCGAAGAACTTTTTGTGGTCGGACGAGTGCCAGCAATCTTTTGAAGAGCTCAAGCACCTGCTGGCTTCCCCTCCCCTACTCACGAAGCCTCAACAGGGTGAGCTCCTCTACTTGTATTTAGCTGTCTCCCCTGTAGCAGTAAGCTCGGTCCTGGTCCGAGAGGAGGAGAAACTTCAGAAACCGGTGTATTACACCAGCCGGGTCTTAAGGGATGCTGAGACCCGATACTCCAAGCTTGAGAAGACCGCCTATGCTTTGGTCATCTCAGCTCGGAGGCTCCGACCCTACTTCCAAGCTCACACAGTGGCCGTGCTGACTGACCAGCCGATCAAGCAGATCCTGCAAAGATCGGATCGTGCGGGTCGGATCACTAAATGGGCCATTGAGCTCGGGGAATTCGACATTGAGTACCGGCCCAGACAGGCGATCAAAGCACAAGCACTCGCAGACTTTATGGCCGAGTGCACTATACCAGATGAGGTCAAGCCTGAACCTGAGCCACCGCTGGAGCAGACCCCGAGTTTTACATGGGCCCTACATGTCGATGGCTCTTCAAACTCGGGGGGTAGTGGAGCAGGATTTATTCTCACCAGCCCGGAGGGGGTGGTCGCCGAGCAGGCCCTGCGCCTCGAGTTTCCTGCTTCCAATAATATGGCGGAGTATGAAGCGCTCGTCGCCGGGCTTAAGCTAGCCAAAGAGCTAGGAGTGAAGGACTTGAAGGCCTTCAGTGATTCTCATCTCGTCGTCAACCAAATTGTGGGCGACTTCGAAGCTAGAGACCCGACCATGCAGAAGTATCTCCAGAAGGTACGGGATCTCGCCTCGACCTTGGACTCTTTCCACATCCAACATATTGCCAGGTCGGAGAATCTCAGGGCCGACCAGCTATCAAAGCTGGCGTCCTCTCGCATGAGCGAGCTTCCCAAAGGGGCAGTCCTGGAATATCTCCAAAAGCCCAGCACGGACGAGACCGAGCAGACCCTCTGCACCGAGCTCGAGCCAAGCTGGATGGATGGACTCATCAGCTATCTGCAAGACGAAACTCTCCCTGCTGATGTACGAGAGACTCGCCGAATCAAGCGCCTCGCCACCCGATACATACTATACGAGGAAAAGCTCTATCGGAAATCCTTCACCTCTCCCCTTCTCAGATGCCTTCGCCCAACGGAAGCTAATTATGCCCTGCGCGAAGTCCACGAAGGAATTTGTGGAAACCATCTGGGAGGACGAGCCTTGGCCCATAAAATTCTGCGCCAAGGGTATTATTGGCCGACACTCCAGAAGGATGCTATGGATTTCGTCAAGAGATGCGACCGGTGCCAAAGGAACGCCAACGTTCAGCGCCGGCCCTCGGCTCTTTTGACTTCTATCAGCTCCCCTTGGCCTTTTGCCCAGTGGGGAATTGACATCCTCGGGCCATTTCCTCTGGCCACCGGGCAAAGGAAGTTCCTGGTCGTCTCCATCGACTACTTCACTAAGTGGGTGGAAGCTGAGCCCCTCGCCCGGATAACCGAGCAGAAGATGCGGGATTTCGTTTGGAAGTCCATCATTTGCAGATTCGGGCTTCCCCGCATCCTTATCTCTGACAACGGTCGCCAGTTCGACAACATCCATTTCAGAGAGTTCTGCTCCGAGCTTGGCATTGACCACCGCTTCACCTCGGTCGCGCATCCTCAGACAAACGGAGAAACCGAGGTAACAAATCGTACTATTTTGCAGGGTCTCAAAACCAGGCTCGACAAATCCAAAGGACAATGGGTCGAAGACCTATACAATGTCCTGTGGGCTTACCGGACTACGTTCCGCGTCCCCACCGGCGAGACTCCCTTCAACCTGACATATGGGACGGAGGCCGTCATTCCACTAGAGATTGGGCTCCCCTCTCCAAGAGTCGAGCACCACGATGCTAGCTCCAACTCTTCGCAGCTCAGAGGCAACCTCGACTTGATCGAGGAAACAAGGGAGGTCGCCCGAGTGCGTATGGCGAGGTACCAACAAAAGACAGCTCAGTACTACAATGCCAGGGTCAAAGTCAAATCTTTCAGACCAGGGGACCTTGTCCTAAGAAGAGCTGAAACCTCCCGACCAACTGAGCGAGGGAAGCTGGCCCCGAATTGGGAAGGACCATACCGAGTCACGCGCATTCGCCGGCCCGGAGCTTATCAATTGGAGTCTCTAGATGGGACTCCCATTCCGCGGAGCTGGAGCTCTGAAAATCTCCGCGTGTACCACCAGTAGAACCCTAAGGGGTCCCTCATCATTCAACCATTAAATTTCATCTTATGAATTTCACTCTATAAATTTCATTTCACGGTAAACTGATGGATTGCGAACTTATTCCGAGCTCACCAATTTTCTTGATTATCTCATAGCATCAGGTTTATTCTTCCCTAACCACGGTTGGGATGCCCTGATACCTCGGGATGATGGAGTACCTGCGTGGACTCCCTGAAGATGTCCATGAGTTTATGGTGCGCTCTCCATGGACGAGCTCGGCTCGTGCTCCATCGATTATTGAGTAGCGGTCCTCTCTGACCGGACGAGCTCGGCTCGTGCTCCATCGACTATTGAGTAGCGGTCCTCTGACCGGACGAGCTCGGCTCGTGCTCCATCGATTATTGAGTAGCGGTCCTCTCTGACCGGACGAGCTCGGCTCGTGCTCCATCGACTATTGAGTAGCGGTCCTCTGACCGGACGAGCTCGGCTCGTGCTCCATCGATTATTGAGTAGCGGTCCTCTGACCGGACGAGCTCGGCTCGTGCTCCATCGATTATTGAGTAGCGGTCCTCTCTGACCGGACGAGCTCGGCTCGTGCTCCATCGACTATTGAGTAGCGGTCCTCTGACCGGACGAGCTCGGCTCGTGCTCCATCGATTATTGAGTAGCGGTCCTCTGACCGGACGAGCTCGGCTCGTGCTCCATCGATTATTGAGTAGCGGTCCTCTGACCGGACGAGCTCGGCTCGTGCTCCTACCCCGACCTCGGCCGGGATGCCCCGATACGTTGGGATGTTGTCTTTATTGGCCAAGCAAGCTCGGCTCATTCTTTACCGGCTTCAGCCAACGAGCTCGGCCCGCTATTCCATTTCTGGATTTTTCTGCCGACGTCCTCGAAGAACGGAGTCCGAGCAGAGAAGCGTCCTCAGTCGCCTCGGCGCATGGACGCATACGGTACAAGGTACCCATTTATTTAATGTTTTTTACATTATCTACTCTGTTTCTGGATTTCTCTGCCGACGTCCTCGAAGAACGGAGTCCGAGCAGAGAAGCGTCCTCAGTCGCCTCGGCGCATGGACGCATACGGTACAAGGTACCCATTTATTTAATGTTTTTTACATTATCTACTCTGCTTCTGGATTTCTCTGCCGACGTCCTCGAAGAACGGAGTCCGAGCAGAGAAGCGTCCTCAGCCGCCTCGGCGCATGGACGCATACGGAACAAGAACGGAGTCCGAGCAGAGAAGCGTCCTCAGTCGCCTCGGCGCATGGACGCATACGGTACAAGGTACCCATTTATTTAATGTTTTTTACATTATCTATTCTGCTTCTGGATTTCTCTGCCGACGTCCTCGAAGAACGGAGTCCGAGCAGAGAAGCGTCCTCAGTCGCCTCGGCGCATGGACGCATACGGTACAAGGTACCCATTTATTTAATGTTTTTTACATTATCTATTCTGCTTCTGGATTTCTCTGCCGACGTCCTCGAAGAATGGAGTCCGAGCAGAGAAGCGTCCTCAGTCGCCTCGGCGCATGGACGCATACGGTACAAGCTACCCATTTATTTAATGTTTTTTACATTATCTACTCTGCTTCTGGATTTCTCTGCCGACGTCCTCGAAGAACGGAGTCCGAGCAGAGAAGCGTCCTCAGTCGCCTCGGCTCATGGACGCATACGGTACAAGGTACCCATTTATTTAATGTTTTTTACATTATCTATGCGTTGCTATACCATTGGTCGAAGAACCGAGCAATGGAGCTCGGCAAGCCAAAACTTAAGCTCAGGCCCTAGAGCCCATATCCTCGGAACTTAAAATAGATCCGAGCAGAGAAACTTAAGCTACAATAGACAAGTTTCCACACATGAATATTCATTTCAAAAAGCCCGGAGGCCTAGTACAAGAGCTCGGACCCGGCCTTAACAAAGTATAGAGGCCGCTCCGGCTTACAAAAAGGAAAAGAAGATAGGAAAAAGGGGAAACTACACAAAGGGCTCAGGCCCGGCGACTTCAGGAACAGCTGGCTCTTCTGCGGCCGAGGCCCCCACGGTGGCTTTAGGAGCTGCCTCGGTGACCTCGAGAACGATCTCGCCTTCTTCAGCTTGACCCTCCTGGTCGGTCCCGCCAGAGGTTGGAACCTCTACCTCCGCCTCCGCTTCTGGGTTTTCGACCCCAGCGCCTGGTTGAAGCAGGCTAAGGTCAAAATCTGGGAGAAGCCGCCGCAACTGATTGCGGAAGTCCTTGAAGCCCTGGATGAGACCATTGACGCCTTCCTCTTCCATCAAGTTGCGAAACTCTTCCGATTCACGGAAGAGCTTGACGGCGTCCTGGGCCTGCTCCCGGGCCTCCTTCTCCCGAGCCTCATGGTAGGCGGCCTTCCGCTCCAAAATCTTTATTTCTCTTTCGCGATCCGCGAGCAGAGATTGCACGTCAAGTAGACGGATCTCGAGATCTCGGACCTTTATTCGAGCCTCCCCCACCTCCTGCTCGCGTATAGCGAGCGACGATTCGGCCTCCGTCCGGCGGGCCTCCGCGGCGCGCACTTCGAACCTAGTCAAAGAGTGCGCGCCCTTCTCCTCTTCAAGTTCGGCGACCAGAGTCCGAACCTCGTCTTCGGCCGCCCCTAGCTTCGCTTGAAGCACTTTCTGCTCGGCCTCAGACGCGAGGAACTTTGTTTCGGCCTCCTCGCGCCCCCTTTGATGCCTTCGGGCCCGGTCCCGATAGTCCTGGATGATGTGAATCATCGTCTCGGTCTCGTGGAGGCGCTGCAAGAGGGACATGTAAGAAACAGTTTTAAGCCGAAACACAAATTTGCACAGAGATAAAAGCTGACTTACTCGGATGGAAGAGCAAATAGCGGAGTCCATGAACTCGCCGTAGTTCATGGACCGAATTTTGGCCTGGTCGGCCGGGAGCAGCGCGACCCGAAGAACTTCGCGCGCCACTTGTACATTATCGAGGGCCGAGTCGCCCTCGAAAACAGCCCATCCAGGAGCGTAAGGCACCCGCTCCTGAGGACCCGAAGGACCCGCCAGACCGGCCTCAGCTGGCCTGGGTGCGGCCGACCCCGTTGCTTCTTGGCTATTCCCCGGCTCAGAGCTGGGGAATTGGGGTCGAGTAGACGGCTGACCGGACCGCTGCGTGGTAGAGGTGGGGCGTGCGAGCGCCAGATCTGCTGAGGTCCTCCCTCCCTGGTCGGAATTTGGAGCTTCCCGCCGACCAGGGACTTGCGAAATCGGCACCGGACACGGAGGTGCCATCGTGGCTCCGCCAGAGCCCACGCCCTCTCCCCGACCAGCCTCAGGGCGCACGGGGCGAGAAGCGCGCGCCTCAACGGTTGTGGTCGTCGAGGTCTTCGCCGAGGTCTTTGCTTTCTTCCTCGGCTCGGTCGGTTCTCCTGAGAGTTCAGCCGCCCTCTTTTGGAAGCGGGCGTAAAGGACTTCGCTCTTGGTCACCATTTTTGCGATGTCTGCAAAGATGAGCAAAATTAGAACATTAGAACAATAAGGAAATAAGAAGTTGCTGTAACTATCCTTACCCTGAGGACGTGCCGAGCTCAAGCCCACGTTCACCAGGGCGTCCTCGCTAATGAGGCCGTTCAGCAAAATCCCGTCCCCAAGGCTGCGGATGGTATCGAAGATCTCCTGCTCACGCGGAGAAAGCTGGGGGAGCCTGTTGATGGATTTAAGTTGGGCCGGCCTCCACCTGGGGTCAAACCCCCAGGACCGTTCGGAACCCAGGAAGAAGAATTTCTCCTTCCAACCATGAAGGGATGAGGGGGCACCATGAAAAAGTGGACGACCCACCCGGAGGGCGATGTAGAGCCACTCCCCGTCTCCCGGGTTCGACTTAAAAATAAAAAGTCGCCAGAAGACGTTGACAGAGGTAGGAATCCCCTGTAGTAAACACAGTGATAGGAAACCCATCACTGCCCTCCAAGCGTTTGGAGTGAGTTGCGCCGGGACCAACTGGCATACCGCCAGCAACTCATTCACAAAGCTGTGAAGAGGAAATCGGAGGCCGGCCCAGAGTGCACTCCGATCCGGCCTACCGGAGGATCGGTTACCCGATCCCTTCGCCTGGCGGGTTCCAAATGGAACCCGTGAAGAGGGAAAAACCACTTTTTGGTCATCTCGACCTCCAGGACACTCATGGTGGATACTACTTCGCTAGGCAAAGAACCCATTACAAGAGAGGGAAATCAAAAAGAAGGGGGACCTGGGAAAGATGCCGGAGAAAAGGGACTTCGGTCTGAGGAAGGCTGGGAGAATAGGAAGCTGGAAGCAGAAGGCAATAGAAAGAGGACAGGGGGCCGGGGGAGAGTTTATATAGACCTCCCCAACGGCCCGGATCAGCGAAGAAAGCGCTGCGTCCTGGTTAGATGATAACACGTGTCGGCCTAAAAGACAGAACGACGCATTTAATTAGGGCTGGCGCTTCGAATGTCGAAGCGCCCCATCGGATCGTGCGGAAAGGCATCCGCAATCGAAGATCGTGCGGCCCCATTATGAGCCCACGACGCGAGGACGCTTCGCAAAAGGTATCCCAATAATGAGGCTCTTCGGGAAAGAAGAGACGCCGCCTATTAAAGGCTCCTCGAAGCGTTCGATAATTCAAAACGCACAGTAAATCAAAATTTTCGGAATTCGTGATGACCCAATTAAAGCTACTTCCCGCGCTCCAGCTGATAGCCAACTGGAGCTCGGAAGTCGGGGGGTAGTGTTAGGGGAAAAACCCTAAGTCATATATCCACAGAGGCGCTCGGCCGAAGAGCGCCGACCGGAAAGCTGCTCGGCCAAGAAGTGCCGATCGGAAAGCCACTCGGCCGAAGAGTGCCGACCGGAAAGCTGCTCGGCCAAAGGATGCCGACCAGGAAGGCGCTCGACTAGAGGGCGTCGACCAGAGCGCGCGCCAAGAGATGCCCCACCCAAAGCTGCTCGGTTAGAAAGTGCCGACCAAAGACAGCGCCAAGGCGCTCTGCTAGAAGGTGCTCGCCTAAAGGGCGCCGACCAGGAGTACTTGAAGCAACCCCGCCACAGGGCGCCCCATTGGGCGACCAGCTCGGCTCGGCACTCTTGCCGAGCCGATGCCTTAACCAAATGTTCAACCTCCGCCTAAAGTCCAAGGGACTGACAACTCCTACGGCTTGCGACCTGCCACTATCTCCAAGCCATCAAGGCATAAGATCTTCGCAGGTATTCGGCACGACCTGCCATTAATGCACGAGACTCTCTCAAGTCTCCGATGCACTCAGTCATTTAATGAACACGGCCCAAGACGATCTCCGGATCACTGAACCATCAGAGCGCATGGCTCTACCTGACCGCTGGTTCATTCGGTAATAAATGCACTTACCATCCACAGACCCCAGGCCCGCTACGGCCGGCGGTTCAACCACTCCAACAGGTCCGATCGACCGTGACAACTCCCTGGTTCCGGTCTGATTCGGCCTTATTTTCCACCACGCCATTAATGGGCCAAATCGTGCCCAATTATCACATAACAGGACAAACCTCATGTCACCTCCCAGGTAACCGAATCCTCCTATAAAAGGGAACCTGGGGGGAAGAGGAAAGGGGGACCAAAAGGGGAGGAAAAACCCGAAGCTCTCTCTATCTTCTCCACATACTCTCTTCCCTGCTCTCTCCACATACTTGCCCCCTCTGACTTAGGCATCGGAGGGCCGGCGCCGGGGAGCCCGGCCACCGGCTTTTTTGCAGGACAGGACAGGACTGGACGCACCACCCCTCTTCGGACTTGCACACCCCCCGCGGCGGAGGACGCAGCCGGCCGGCGCACCGCCGTCCGCCCGCTGCAGCAGCGGAGCTCCTCCTTCCCCGGCTTCGCGGCGGCCCCCGGGTCCAATTTCCAGCAACACTTTCTGCCCTGCTTCAGATATTTATAAAGAGATCCATCTACTTCATCTTACAGCAACTAAATTCATGGATCTAAAAGGAACCCAACTTCTACTTTTGTTCTTTGCTTTTCTGTGCTCTCAAGTGGGAAAACTCAATGGAGATTTGAATCCAGGCTGCATGCTGATTGAAAGGAATGTTCTTCTTGAGTTCAGTGGACGGGCTTGACTCAACTTCGACGAGATGATGGTGGAGTGCGTGAGACGCCTGCTGGTAAGCAAAATGATAGAAATAGCCTCATCGGAAAAAGAAGGTTGGTTGCTGCGGAACCAGCACTCATGTTGGATAATATAATATATTATGAGATTTAGTGCACGAATTGGACTTTGGAGGAATTCTGGTGTTTCGAGGGCCCTTCTTTCCCTTCTTTTCTTCTTCCTCCTCTTCCTCTTATTTTATTGGGATACTATGAAGAGGAGCCCTACAGTCCAGCCGTTATCCCGCAGCTGGACCGCTGAGTCGTGGACGTGGTTAGTGGTTTTACAAGACTTGCAATTAGATAACAGGCATGATAAGCTCAACATTTGGGGCATGTAACGCAGCGTTCAAGACTTCAAAAATTTAGCAAATCTTGAAGTGATGTCTGTTGCTTCTTGTAATTATAAAGTAGGTGAAGAATATGTTTGAGCAAAATAGATGCCAATAATATGCAAATGACATCAAATAGTAATAAAAAATAGAGCTGAATAATGGGGCACAAAATAGGCTCAAATTCACTTCAAAAATTTCTTCATTTTAATCATAAAAAAAACTGAAAATAAAACTTACAAATATGCAGAAAATCAGCAACTAAGAAGATGCCTTTCCTTCTTGTAGTCCTTTTTTTTTTAATACAAAAATCTGCTCAAAAAATTTCTTCTATCAAGCTCTCACCGTCCTCTTCTTCTTTTTCAAAGAGTAACTCAAAAGACACCCTAATACCATAAAACTCATGGGCTGGTTTTTCTCTCTTTTTTTAATATAAAATGGGACTTAAACAAAGAGTCTATTAAGTATACTAAGAAACTAGAAAATTACATAAGATGCCATAGAGTAAAAAGTCAAAGAAACCCATTAAATTGAGTTTAAATTTCTAATATTCAACCATAAACCCAATTTCCAAAAGTCTTCATGCCCAACATGCTCTTTAAGCTTCTAAATATATCATGCTTCAATGGCTTGGTGAAGATATCCGTCCCTTAGTCTTGAGACTTGCAATATACCAATTACACTCTTTTCTCCTTCACATGCTTTCGGATGAAGTGATAGCGAAGTTGCTCCAAACAGGCGAAGAGGTTCTTATTGAACCATATTTCAAACTGCCTAAAATACTCATGGATTGCTATTTTCTTTGTTTTCTCATGAGTTTGTTTATTTAGAGCTGACATACACAGTTCTGATCTGACAAACTCTCTACTTTCTATAACTCATACTTTTTGTAATTACCAATTCTTTTAATAAAGTTTTGGATGGCTTTTGCCTCCTTTAGTATTAAAAAGTGTACTAAAAAATTTGGAAAGAGAAAAATAGAAGAATATTTCTCTGAAAGACCTCCGTTTACTGTGCTCTATAAAATTCTGCATACTTTCAAAACTTGGGAGCCCCTTTGTTCAAGAAGAACGGCCCACCGTCTCAATAAGAGATGGGACAAGCTGCTTGTCTTTGTTTGGGGCTGCTTCTTGATGACTGAATCTGGGATTAAGCTCTCCATTTCATTCCACTTTTCTGCTGCTTCTAACTCTTCTCTTTGCCGTTTCATTCCCCCTGCACTTTCATAGATGGCTGAAATCTCTGTTAGCTTTGATCCTTTTGTAGCACCATCCTTCCTCTTATTTTCTGTTTTCTCTCTGTAAATATCCATTTTCAATAAAAGCCAGGTGGCAGTCTCCCTACTTCCCTTTCCATCAAAGAAAAAAAAAAAAAAACTCTTGCTACTATTGCCATCCAAATCCATCCATATCACTTAAAAAAAAACTTTCAAATTTTCTCTTTTAATCCGTAGAACGAAGGAGAATGCCCTTTTTGGTTTCAAAGGAGGCATCAACTCTGGCACTAATGACATGGCTCCTTTGCTTCACCTAAGCAGTTGAATCTCTTTGAGCTAAGCAGGGAGCATTTTGAAAATTTTACCCAAAAAATCTAGTCAAAAAAATGCTCTTTAAGGTTCTTTGCCCTATATAAGCACCAAGATGTCTTCAATACATAACTGATTAAGGACTAAATATGTCTACATGGATCCTCTTGTTAGATGTGGAAGCACTATAGCTATTCTAGTCCTTTCATGACTTCTATTGGCTTCGGTACCATTTGTCAGGTCTCGAACCGGTAATCAAGTATGCACAAGTCATGCGTGAGTACCAAGATCTCTCTTCAGATAAGCATAAAGAGATCCATCTGCTTTGTTCTCACAACTAAATAGATTCCTAGTAGTTTGTATGGGCATGTGCACTTGTATATACCAGGGGTGGGGTGTGTACTAGCGTTGGATGCTGGCTTAGTTTGAGGTGTAGTCAAGTTCATTGAACTTTACAAGAAACGTCTAATAATTTGACTATGTTATGCTGTATATATTGGGTGCAGAAGAATTGAAATCTAATCTTCCAGAAAGGAGCCCACCTATATGCATGGGAATGGAATCCAATAGTCCAAGAGACTTGAATGAAGTCTAAATTTTGAAGTTCTGCTCCATGGCTTAGAATATTGGGGAGAAAATAAAAAAAGGTTTACTAGAAAGGATTTTGTAGCATTGTTTTGTAATGAAAAGAAATCAAGTTAACACAATCAGCCCTTCCGTTCAACTTTTCTGATTATACCTAGTATACGAAAATTTCTATGACTTTCTTTTTTTATTTTTTCATACTAAATACGATAATGAGACAGAATTTGTTTTCGATACTAGAGTACCCCCACAATCGCGCCGTAAAGAAGTCTTTATAAACCCTGCTTGTACTTGTTCTCTCTCTCTCTTTTTTTTCTCTCTCCCCCATCTCTTATTTTAGAGGTGGGCAACGGGCCGTGCCGGGCCAGCCCGGCCCAGGCCCCCGGGCCCAAAAACTAAACGGGCCGTGCCTGGCACGGCCCGCTTATGAAGGCCAGCACGGAAGGCCAGCCCGGCCCGGCCCCAGGCCCCTTTATTGGTGGGCCGGGCCGGGCACGGCACGCCACGGGCCGTGCCAGGCACGGCCCGTAACGGGCGCAAACGGGCCGTGCCTTTCTCTCTCCCCCATCTCTTATTTAGAGGTGGGCAACGGGCCGTGCCGGGCCGGCCCGGCCCAGGCCCCCCGGGCCCAAAAACTAAACGGGCCGTGCCTGGCACGGCCCGTCCAGCACGGAAGGCCAGCCCGGCCCGGCCCCAGGCCCCTCTATTGGTGGGCCGGGCCGGGCACGGCACGCCACGGGCCGTGCCAGGCACGGCCCGTAACGGGCGCAAACGGGCCGTGCCAGGCACGGCCCGCAACGTCTCCAGACGGGCCGTGCCTGGCACGGCCCGTCTGGAGAGGGGGGAGGAAAATAGCCGTTTCCAACGGCTATTTTCGTAAAAATGACCCTTTTACCCCTCCCAACAGTCCAATAACGGCTGAATTGAGGGGTATTTTGGGAAAAAAATTTTTTTGAGCTTCTATAAATAGCCCATTCCTCCCTCATTCTCACCACACCAAACCTCTCATTCTCTCCTTCTCTACTGCTATTATTTCTCTCTTCTAAAGTGCTCTTCTAGCAATTTAATTTTTAGTTTGTTCAAGTGCTACACAAGAGGAGGTTCCTGTTGAGAAGAGAAGGTCGCTTCTGTTGAGAGCACAAGAGGAAGCTCGGAATCTCGGCTCTGCCTCTGCCCTCCGACCCTCTACTCAATTCCTCCTTGCGGTTAGTTTTTATTTTTTGAATTAATCATAGATATGTCATCTTTTGAGGAAAGTCAGTTTGGCATTCCTGTTTCTGAGGGAGAAGAAACTAATCCCCAACCCCCTGTTCCTAGTTCCTCTAGAACTGGTGAACCGAGTGAAGGTCAAACCTCTTCTCGTAAGAGGACTAGTACTGTATGGAATGAATTTGATAGAGTTATGGTTGAGGGAGTCTGGAAAGCTAAATGTAAAAAATGTGCCAAACTTTATAGTTGTAGTAGTAGTGGGGGAACAGGGCATTTAAAAAGACATCAAGAGAGTCATAGGATGCATGATTCTCATGCTCAAACTCAAAGTACCCTTAATATACAAGGGGGATTACTTGTAGGTAATTTTGCATATAATCATGAAAATCAAAGAAAAGCACTTGTAAAATGGATAGTTAAGGATGAATTACCTTTTAGTTTATGTGAATCTTTTAATTTTGAAGAATATGTTCAATTAAACCTACAACCTGCTTACAAAAGAACTAGTAGGCGTACATTTAGAAGAGTAGCTATGACCAATTTTTTAGCAATGAAACAAAATTTAATTGAAACATTTTCTACTTTAAATGTAAAAATTTCATTAACTTCTGATATTTGGTCAGCATCTGTAGGTAGTAATTGTTTTATTGCCATTACTGCTCATTATATTGATAATGATTGGCAATTAAATAAACGTATTCTTGCTTTTCGTGCTTTTGATTTTCCACATTCTGGGCAACAAATTTCAAATATAATTTATCAAACTGCATGTTCATATAATATTAATGATAAAATTATGTCTATTACTTTTGATAATGCATCTAATAATAATTCTGCTGTTGTATTATTAAAAGACTCATTGCATCCCATATTAGATGGAAATTTACTGCATATTAGATGTGCATGTCATATCTTAAATCTTTCTGTTCAAGCTGGCATGGGCATGATTCAAGATGTGATTTCAAAAATTAGAAATGCAGTTTCTTTTATTCATGCTTCTAGATCAAGACTTCAAGAATTTAAGGAATTATGCATAAATCATGGTAAACGTTTTAAAAAATTTAAACTTGATGTAATTACTCGTTGGAACTCCACATATAGCATGATACATGATGCATACCCATATAAAAATTTATTAAGTGCATATATTAATGATCGTGGATTAGGATTTACATTGACTGAAACTGATTGGAATAAAGGAAAAATTTTGGAAGATTTTTTGCTTAGTTTTTATAATGCTACCAATGTTCTTTCTGGTATTTATTACCCTACTTCATGTTCATTTTTACAACAAGCATATATAATTAGTCAAAAATTTGCAGAACATAGATATGATGATGTTTTAATGCCTATTATTGACCTAATGGAATCTAAATGGAATGAGTATTGGGACAGGATATGTCCTATGCATAACTTAGCTGCTGTATTTGATCCTAGAGTTAAATTAAATGGCGTGCTAATTTTACTTGATGCATACTCTGAAAATATGAATCAAGATGCTGAATCAGCTAAAGATGAGGTAAAAAAACTTCTTTATGATATTTATGCTATATATGATGAAAAAATTCGTGGATCTAGAACACAAATACAAACCTCTATTTCTCCTTCTAGTAGTTCTCGTTCGTCATCTATTTTTTCATTCATTGCACAGAGAAGACGCACACATGCTTCAAGTTCCTCTTCATCTTCTTCATCTTTAAGTAGTGAACTAGAATTTTATTTACGAAATGATCTTCATTCTGCATATGATGAAAATCAAATAGAGAATCTAGATGTATTATCTTGGTGGAAGAATGTTAGAAATCAATATCCTGTTATGTCTGCAATTGCACGCGATATTTTAGCTGTGCCGATGTCCACGGTGAGGATGATAGTGTTATTTTGATGATTAACAAGCAATTCTCTAGAGTATGCTATAAGTTAAAATTGATACTTCATTTATGAGTTCATTGCTCTCAGTACATTTGCTTAATTGGAAATATATATATGGTCTTGTTCATTTGGATGAAACTAACCTTGAGAATGCAGCAAAGTGTGGATTGAGTCGACCCATAGGTTGATTGGGTCGACCCCGGCACATCGAGGAATCATCTGGCACACTCCTGCAAAAACAGCACAAATGAACAGTGAGTTGGGTCGACCCAAGGTAAGCAAGAGTCGACCCAACCTCCAAAGAACCTCAAAATGCAAAGGAAGAATGCTCTCTGGATTTACTGAGAGGGTCGACCCAAGAAGAAGTTGAGTCGACCCAAGTAAACCTTGAGTCGACCCAAAGAAAGGTTGAGTCGACCCAAGTGAAGAAAGGCTGAAATTCAAGGCTCTGAATTTTCTGAAGCTGACCTTGGGTCGACCCAAAGAAAGGTTGGGTCGATCCAAGGCAACAGAAGGCTGAATTTCAAGTTTCTGTATTTTCTGAGAGGGTCGACCCAAGAAATGGTTGAGTCGACCCAAGTGAAGGTTGGGTCGACCCAAGGACAGGTTGAGCCGACCCAAACACGGGCTGAACATAACGGCTAGTTGTGCAGAAATGCTTTTTGGACTCCCAACGGCTATAAACGGCTAGTTTCTTCAATCCAACGGTCAGAAAGGACTATTTGGAGGTTGGAGAAGTATTTAAGAGGGAGTATTCATTAGAGGAAGCAAGCTTTTGGAGAAAATACATCAAGTGCATTCAAGAGAGAACCCTAGCAAGACAAGCTTCATCAAGAGCTTCATTCAAGAATCAAAGAAAGGGATTGAGCAGATTCAAAGAGGCATTAAGAGCTCCTTCCCCCATTGAAGAGTGAAGCTTCCTTGACCAAGAAGAGCAAAGCGACTTCAAAGCGATAATTTCTTTCTAACTCTTCTTGTTGTTCATATTGCTTTATATGCTCATCTAGGAGTTTAAATCTTTTCTTTTCATTTGTATAAACACTTTGTAAAGGTTCGTTGGTAAGCCCGCAAAACTAACAAAGGTTCGTTGGTAAGCCCGCAAAACCAACAAAGGTTTTTGGTGAACCCGGAAAACCAAAGTTGTATAGGTTCGTTGGTGAGCCCGCAAAACCAACAAGGTTCTTGGTGAGCCCGGAAAACCAAGTGTATAGGTTCGTTGGTGAGCCCGTAAAACCAACAAGGTTTTTGGATTGTGAGCCCGGAAAACAATCCAACTGTAATCCGCAAGATTATAGTGAATTCCCAAGAGTACGCTTGGGGAGTGGACGTAGGTGCTAAGGAGAGCACCGAACCACTATATATTGGTGTGTTTGCATTGTGTTTGTGCTTTCATTTTCTCTTGCTTTATCTTCTCTTCTTGCATTAGATTAACTCACTTAAATAACCTAAGAGAGCATCCATTGCACTTAATTTAGAAAGTTTTAAAAGTACCAAAAATTTAGAAGAAACCAATTCACCCCCCCTCTTGGATTGTCACCTTGGGCAACAAGTGGTATCAGAGCAAGGTGCTCTAATAGTACCCATTGATCTCACAATCAAGAGTTAAAGATCATGACAATCCAAGTGGGATGTTCTATAGGAGAGGGACAATTAATTGATAGACCACCTCTATTTAATGGCACAAACTACACTTATTGGAAAGCTAGAATGAGGATATTCATTCAAGCTTCAAACTATGAATTATGGTACATCATTACTAGAGGCCCTCACTCACTCTCTCACACTATTAATGAAAAAGACTTAGCACAATTGAATGCTAATGCTATGAACATACTATATTGTGCTATCCATGAAACTGAATTTAATAAAATCTCTGCATGTTTATCTGCTAAGGAAATCTGGGATACTTTAGAAAATATTTATGACAATATTCTGTTTAGCTCACATATGCTTCAATTACATACTAACAGTGAGCCTGCAGAAAACGATGTTGAATCTCCCAATCCGGAAGAAAGAACAACAAATGAAGAATTCGGTGATGAAAACAAGGATCCATACCCAAACACCGAAAAATTCAAAAGCTTCCTAAAGACAAAGAAGAAGAGGAAGCAAGAAGAAAGTAAGAAAGAGATAAAAAGGAAGAAAGCCTTGACCAAGGAAGAGTCAAGCAAGAAAATAAAAGTTAGGAGCAACAATGATGATACTAGCTCCAAAGAAGTACAAGGGGTAACTAACTTGTGCTTTATGGCACAAGAAGATAAGGTACAATCTGAATCTACTCTTACATCAAATGATTTTCAAGAAGAATTTTCTTATGATGAATTATTAAATGCTTTTCATGAATTGTATTGTGAATGTAGAAAACTAGCTATGAAGAATAAAAATTCTAAGAAACTAAATCTAAAAATTTCAAAAGAAAGAAATTCTTTTGCTGAAATACAAGACAAACTAAATTCTGAAAATGAAAGCTTAAGGTTAAATTCAGAACAATTGATTCAGAAAAATCAGAATTTAATTAAAGAAAATCAAAACCTAAATGAAGAAATCAACCAATTAAAATCTTTTATTAACAAATTCACTGTAAGTTCAGAAAAATTAAAAACGATGTTTGAAAGCCAACATGCTGTTTTTGATAAATCAAGACTTGGCTGGATTCCTTTGCTCAATAATAAAACCCTAAAGAAAAAGGTTATCAATTTGCCAAGCAAACCATCAAATAAGATAACTTATTTCAAATATAAAAAGATTGGGCATAAAAACTTTATTTATGGTTCTAATTCGAATAAATCAAATGGTAAAGTTATTACGATTAAACAAATTTGGATTCCAAAAGGAACCATATGCACTAACCCTCAAGGACCCAAGCAAGCTTGGGTACCCAAAATGAAAAATATGAGGGTATAGATGTAGGTGTGCCAAGCTACCCATGGAACAAATGAAATTTTCATACAAATGGGTGCATTGACACATAATTAAAGATAAGTCTCATTAAATTTAGTATAAGGTTTAACATTCTACTTCGTGTATTGAAATTATCTTTTTTATGAAATTACGATACTCTCTGCATCAAAGTTTTTAAATGCCTCATATGTTAAATTTTATCTCAACGAGTTTAGCATGAAACTCTCTAGTGCTTGCATCATGATAAGAAAACAATGAATGGATATATATATAACCTTCTTCTTCAAGTTTACAAAAATCTAAATTTCCTCTCTAGTATAAACACTTGATGTTGATTTCATACCTTCATGTTAAAACTTTATTGAGCATAATACTTATGAAATCTTATTTCATTATTTGTGAAGGTATGAGTATAATTTATCATAATATCACTCATTCCTTATGTGATTATTTGAAATATATTATGATTTACTCTATAAGTCGCATGTATGCATCATATGTTTCAATCATAAATGATTAATGTGTCGTGATCATAATGAAAATTCTACTAAAAAGTTTTATAACAATGATTTTTTTTGTAATTCTCAAGACTATTCAAAAAAATCTAAGATTAATAAATCTGATCTTTAAAGTGTCTCATTTAGTATAATCACTGTATCCTTGATTGAATGATTAATATCCTTACATAAAATTATCTCGAATTCTATTGATTAATGTTAACACGTCATGTTTAATCTGAGCATAAAAATATTCTAAAAGTATGAATATTAATTCCTTTGAACCATCTCCCATAAGTCAAATATAAAATCTTAATTAATCTAAAAGAAAATTGCCTATCTCTCTAAAACAAGATTATTTGTATTGAAAGCCGAATCATAACCAGAATTTTGATAGAAACAACTATTTAAAATAACTTGATTAAAACTTAACTGGTATATCTTATTGATAATTATTTTAAGCAAATAGATCTAAGCTAAATTGCTTCTGAAAATAAAAAAAAAATTGGTTTGACTTTGATAAATCTTCCTATTGCCTCACATGGGTGTCCTTGAACCATATTATTTAATAAAATTATCTCTTTAGTTCAAGTGACTTGTGCTTGCTTATATTTAGACAATCTCTTGAGTAAAGTGACTTAATATTCAATTATTGTCATATCTTATGTTGAGTCATCTAGCTAAAGAAATATATTGTATGAATGTTTTGTATCTTGAAGAAACTAATGACTTTCCTTCAAGAAAGAAAAAGAGTTTATTAATGATACAGGATTTATGAGCAAGAAATTTCAACTTGAAGGACACCTTGATGAAAGATACAATAAACATTCCTTTGCAAACAAAAAAAAGGAGAGAGATTTTCTTCAGCCAAGGGTGTAAAGAATCTAAAAGGTATTTGGCTTGAAGAATGCTAAATACACTGGTAATCTAAACTCTTCTCTTATGAGTTAGTTGAGCAAAATCAATAATCTGAAATTATATGGTAGCATGATTAAACCTTTAATTGCTGATCATCTTGATATCATGCTTCATTCTCATGCTAGTGATGATTGTTTCATGGTGTGATTAAATTGAAGTTTACTTTTTCCTATATAATGCATAACCATGAAATACACAAGTTTATGCCTCAAATCTCTAATTCAAAATAACTTGTGATAAGCTATGAATCATTGGGCATAATGAAAATGCTGTTTGCATGATATATATTTATATGCAGCATATTAGATTAATTCTTTATTCTGCTCTTTCATGTAACTACTTGAAAATAACAAAAAGAGAGAGAGATAAAGAAAAAGAAAATGAACATTGCTCCGAAGAAGTAAAAGCTAAGTAAATACTCCAATCTTAAGTAAAAGCAGCACAAGCATAATATATTCAGCATATTTGTGAGACTTGTGTGAACATTCTTTTGGAAGGGATAAAATCTGTAATTAATTATATTTAAATAGGGAGAGTTTGGAGTGAATATCTTGTTGCTAAAGAGAATAGTTTAACATTTCTACATTGCTCATTATAGGGATGGTGCCAATGGAGAGGCTAGTGGTAGTACCCGGCACTATTTGACCCAACTATTCGGTGCAGGGCATATTAGGGACGGCACAAGAGGGAGGCTAGTGGTAGTACCTCGTGCCCCTTCCAACTCCACCGGATAGGGAGCAAATAGAATATAGAGCATAGAAAAGTAAAACCGAAAAATAAATGAAGATAATCAAAATGTTCATTGAATGGTTAAAGAAAGAAATTAAAAATTTGGGGAATGAATGATAAATAAATAAAAATATATAAGAAGGTTGTGAAAAATCAAATGAAGTTTGAATCACTTGAAAACACACCTTAAGGATAAAATTAGTGCTAAATTGTATTTAAATAAAGGAAATTTTATTTGAAAAGAATTGATTTTGATCCATGACATGCTTGTTATGTTTTGCATATTTTGAATTATGTGTTTTCAATATTCAAATAGCAAAGATCTTTCCTAGATATAACTTGTAATGCTTTATGCCTATAAATTTTGATTGAAACATGTTATTACCAACAACAACATCATTTTGTTTTAATGAATATATTTTGAAAAATAAAAAAAATTTAATTTGAATTTGCAAATTAGGCAAAATGGATTGATTCTGACATATCTTTTATCTTGCCTAACATTAGTACATAATATCCTCCAATTTGTACCAAAATTCAATATGAATTACAAAGATTCTGGATGTGCTCTAATGTTCTTGAAATATGTGTCTTCAATCTTAATAATTTAAGATGAGCTACAATGTAGAAGATGCATATCTCAAATTATAATCCTGAAAGGCTCCTTGAAAATTTTTAAGAAATTCAGAATCTGATGTTGTATAAAAGCTTAAACTTAATTTAAAAATGCCTCTATCATTGTATTTTTGTAACCTTCATTATATGCTTCAATAATTGCATCATTTTGGGGAATAACTCAATATGAATTTCTAGATAAAATTACAGCTTAAGAAAAATAGAATAATTTTGATGCCTTGATTGCTTGCCCTGATACGCATCTGAAACATATCATTTCTTATCTTCAAAGTGTACTAATATTGGTCTGAATGATGTGTCTTTTGATGATCTTGATTGCAAACAAATATTTTTTAATATATGATTTTATTTTGATATTGAAAAGATTTATTGTGCTTCATATATACATTGCTGAAAAACCTTGATTAAGAAATTGAGTTCTATAAATACATATACTTCAATGGTCATCTATATATTTTTTTTTCCTCTCCTACATTGTTAAAGACTTTCATCAAAATATAAATGTATATATATTATTAAAAGAGTGAATGATCTCAAGTCTAGAAATATTTCAGCTCACTCAAATGATTCTTAAAAGAAAGAAAATGTAATTACTTTTGAAAGAAATTTGAGCTTCAAAAGAATTATTTTCTGATTAATATTTCCATACATATTAAAAAAAAATATAAGAGAAAATATAATTTATTCTTGAAAGATTAAAAAGAGTGATTGCTATAAATTTTGAAAAATTCTAGATCACTCTACATTCTTGATATTATAGAAGAACAAAAAAAAGGTTTGAAAGAAAATGCATCTTTTGAGGGGGGAGCTTTAAATACTCAATCTCTTTATTGAAAATTATCTTCAAACTCTAAACTCTCAAATGGAATGATTAATTAAGGGGAAGAAAGAAAATATCAGAGTGAGAGATCATATAGAACTTAATCGTATAAATTCGCATCTAAAGATGAGACAAAGAATACGAAATGTAAAGTGGTACTAAACTTTGCGCTTCATTGAATATCTTTTGAAAGTTGGATTTCCATCTGTATTCATCGGTAAATCATTTATTTCTGAAAATTTAATTGAAAAGGATTCCATCTGTCTTAGTTTCGAAAATTTATCTTGGAATCTACTTATGAGTTCTTATTGGCTTACACTTTAGTGTTTCAATCCTGAGCCAATTCATTTTAATTGATTTTGATGCTATGATCTTTAAAGGAGTAAAAGAAAATTTTTAAGAGAGCTCTAAAAGAACTTTCAAAGCCTTGAATTTTATGTATCCTACACTGCATAAATTCATGTTTTGGTATCTATGCCCCAATACTTTTATATCATGAAAGAACTTTAAAGTCATTAAGAATTAAGGATTCAACATAATCTTATATTTTTCAAGTATATAAGGTTTGATCTTTATTTGATCTTATACTATACTCTGAAAATTAATTAGATTGCTCTCATTTTGCTATATACTTAATATATTTAAAAAAAAATGTTGGATTTTCATCCGTGCCTTTCTTTGAATATTATTCTTAATACTCCTTGAAATAACTTGAAAAAGATTCCATCTACACTTGATTTCAAAACTATCTTTGGAATCTACATTTAGAGATCACTTCTGGCTTATATCCTAAATATCTCATTCCTAAAGCCAAACACATAGAAATAAGATATGATTTTATTAGGGATCATGTGCAAAATGGAAACATATGTATTGAGCATATATGTACTGAAAAACAATTAGCTCACATATTCACAAAACCCTTGAGTGAAGATAGAGTCTGCACGCTAAGGAGGAAATTAGGCATATGTGATCCTTTTTATTGAAGAGATATAAAAGAAAGCAAGCAGTCTCATAATACATTCCTCCCATTTCTAAAAACCTATGAAACATGAGTCAAACTTGTAATCTATAGATTCCTTACTCATGTATCATTGTCCCAGAAAGAATTTATAAGGATTGGAAGCAAGAAAAATTTTTAGAAGCAAAAAGGAAGAGAAAAGAAAAATTCTGCACTTGGGTCGACCCAACCCAGAATAGGGTCGACCCAACGTTGAGTCGACCCAAGAAAATTCTTGAGTCGACCCAACGTCGGGACCCCACTGTTAAAAGGGGGACCCGTGAGCTATCTAGGGCACTGTTTACCCTTTGTCCTCTTCCGAAAACCCTATTTCCCACTCTCAATTAGAGTCTCCCTAGGCTGATCTTAGCATCTATATTTAGAGCCTAGGCTAGAAATCTAGTTCTCGTATGTATCTTGCCTTTTCTCATATGTATCTTGCTTTTTCCCTTATGAATCTTGTCTTTCCCTTATATCTTTAAATCTTGATTGTGGAACATTGTACTTTTCATCATTTTGAGCATTAATATATGAAAATGTTCCTATTTTGATCATTGAAGTCTGAAGTTTGTTCTTTATTGCATCTTTTCCCATATATATGTTTTTGATGATAACAAAAAGGGGGAGAAGAGAAGGAAAGAGTATATAAAGGAGAAGAGAAGGAAAGAGTATATAAAAGAGAAGAGAAGGAAAGAGTATATAAAGGGAGAAGAAAGAGTATTACTTTTGTGAGAAAGAGTGAGTAAAGAAGTTATGAAAAGAAAAGAGAAATAAATGGGCAAACAAATTGAAAATCATATAAGAAAGCTTACCTATCTAAGGGGGAGCAATTTGTAACAATGAAAATCATCAAATCAAAAATTTCTATCATAATTCAGAATTTGGCACATATAAATTCAGAATTTGGCACGCTCCTTTCTCACCCCGATACATAAGCTGAAACTCATATTTTATCTCAAATTTTTGAAGTTTCATTGCTAATGAATTATAAATGAAAGGGGGAGCCATTCAAAAAGTCAAATTGGCAAATTTTGAATGATATAGGGGGAGATTTCACTTATATATATGAAAAGCTGAAATTCTGAAATTCAATCCCTTTTAAACTGATTTTAAAGACAAGTATCAATAGGCTTATACTCTTTATTTTGTAATCATCAAAAAGGGGGAGATTGAGGATGATAGTGTTATTTTGATGATTAACAAGCAATTCTCTAGAGTATGCTATAAGTTAAAATTGATACTTCATTTATGAGTTCATTGCTCTCAGTACATTTGCTTAATTATATATGGTCTTGTTCATTTGGATGAAACTAACCTTGAGAATGCAGCAAAGTGTGGATTGAGTCGACCCATAGGTTGATTGGGTCGACCCCGGCACATCGAGGAATCATCTGGCACACTCCTGCAAAAACAGCACAAATGAACAGTGAGTTGGGTCGACCCAAGGTAAGCAAGAGTCGACCCAACCTCCAAAGAACCTCAAAATGCAAAGGAAGAATGCTCTCTGGATTTACTGAGAGGGTCGACCCAAGAAGAAGTTGAGTCGACCCAAGTAAACCTTGAGTCGACCCAAAGAAAGGTTGAGTCGACCCAAGTGAAGAAAGGCTGAAATTCAAGGCTCTGAATTTTCTGAAGCTGACCTTGGGTCGACCCAAAGAAAGGTTGGGTCGACCCAAGGCAACAGAAGGCTGAATTTCAAGTTTCTGTGTTTTCTGAGAGGGTCGACCCAAGAAATGGTTGAGTCGACCCAAGTGAAGGTTGGGTCGACCCAAGGACAGGTTGAGCCGACCCAAACACGGGCTGAACATAACGGCTAGTTGTGCAGAAATGCTTTTTGGACTCCCAACGGCTATAAACGGCTAGTTTCTTCAATCCAACGGTCAGAAAGGACTATTTGGAGGTTGGAGAAGTATTTAAGAGGGAGTATTCATTAGAGGAAGCAAGCTTTTGGGGAAAATACATCAAGTGCATTCAAGAGAGAACCCTAGCAAGACAAGCTTCATCAAGAGCTTCATTCAAGAATCAAAGAAAGGGATTGAGCAGATTCAAAGAGGCATTAAGAGCTCCTTCCCCCATTGAAGAGTGAAGCTTCCTTGACCAAGAAGAGCAAAGCGACTTCAAAGCGATAATTTCTTTCTAACTCTTCTTGTTGTTCATATTGCTTTATATGCTCATCTAGGAGTTTAAATCTTTTCTTTTCATTTGTATAAACACTTTGTAAAGGTTCGTTGGTAAGCCCGCAAAACTAACAAAGGTTCGTTGGTAAGCCCGCAAAACCAACAAAGGTTTTTGGTGAACCCGGAAAACCAAAGTTGTATAGGTTCGTTGGTGAGCCCGCAAAACCAACAAGGTTCTTGGTGAGCCCGGAAAACCAAGTGTATAGGTTCGTTGGTGAGCCCGTAAAACCAACAAGGTTTTTGGATTGTGAGCCCGGAAAACAATCCAACTGTAATCCGCAAGATTATAGTGAATTCCCAAGGGTACGCTTGGGGAGTGGACGTAGGTGCTAAGGAGAGCACCGAACCACTATATATTGGTGTGTTTGCATTGTGTTTGTGCTTTCATTTTCTCTTGCTTTATCTTCTCTTCTTGCATTAGATTAACTCACTTAAATAACCTAAGAGAGCATCCATTGCACTTAATTTAGAAAGTTTTAAAAGTACCAAAAATTTAGAAGAAACCAATTCACCCCCCCCCCCCTCTTGGATTGTCACCTTGGGCAACACACGGTAGCATCGGAATCCGCTTTTAGTGCAGGTCGGCGTGTTCTTGACGAAAAGAGAAGTAGGATGACGGGCGAAACGGTGGAGATGCTTCTCTGCTTCAAGGATTGGCTGGATGCTGAGGCAAGACTTCAAGATAAAGGTGGACATAATACAACATCCTCTGATGATGATGATACAAACACTACTGAAGACTGAAGACTGAAGACTGAAGAGTGAATACTGATTCACTGAATCACTGATGATTAGTAAGATTTCTTAATTTTTTTATAATTGTACATTTTTATTGTATTCTGGAGGTCAGACCAAGGTCCAAACCTCGGCCCTTTCTTAGTTTCTTATTGTATTCTAGAGGTCAGACCAAGGTCCAAACCTCCCTTCATGTACCATTTTGATTTAAATTAATAAACTGGTAGGGGTCTATGCCAAACCCCCCACCATTAAGGTGGCTTTATATTCATAAATCATAAATTCTTAGTGTTCAATATTTATTAATTTATTAAAAAAATTTATGAAGCATTAATTTTTATCGGGCCGAGCCGGGCCCAGGCCCGGACCGTGCCAGGCCCGCGTGCCAGCCCGGCCCAGGCCCTTATGGGCCGTTCCGTGCTGGCCCGCGGGCCGTGCCGTGCTTGGCCCGCGGGCCTAGACCGGGCCGTGCCGGCCCAGGCCCGAAGCGGGCCGTGCCAGGCACGGCCCGCTGGCCAGGACCCTCTAGCCCAGCACGGCCCTCTCAAAGGGGCCGTGCCAGGCACGGCCCGGCACTGTAGCTGGCGGGCCGTGCCAGGCACGGCCCGCTTCGTGCCGTGCCGTGCCGGGCCGTGGGCGGCCCGGCCCAGTGCCCATCTCTACTCTTATTCAATGCAGCATTGCATTATTACACCGACATGACCTCATCTCTGCCACCTAGGCAGCCTTGCACCAAACTTCCAATGTTCCTCTCACTAGATGTGGAAGCCCTACACCGATTATTGTAGTTTTGGACCACTACAGAAGCATACACAGACACAAGTCGTGGGGTGTGGAAAGAAGTGTTCAAAGAATTCATCTACACGGTCTTTTAACTGCAATGGTGACTTTGACCTTGTTGGGTAGTCTTTACTTTCCAAGAAAGAATTCAGATGCCAATTTAGTGGCTGACTGACTGGTCAGGGACGGCAATGGGAGATACTTTCTGTGGTATCAAAATGGAAGATACTTTCTGCCCTGCTTCAGATATTTATAAAGAGATCCATCTACTTCATCTTACAACAACTAAATTCATGGATCTAAAAGGAACCCAACTTCTACTTTTGTTCTTTGCTTTTCTGTGCTCTCAAGTGAGAAAACTCAATGGAGATTTAATCCCAGGCTGCATGCTGAGTGAAAGGAATGCTCTTCTTGGGTTCAAAGAAGGCCTCAAAGATCCCGCCAACAGGCTATCTTCTTGGGTGGGTGAGGACTGCTGCAGATGGGAAGCCGTGGCTTGTGACAACCGGACTGGCCACGTTATCAAGCTAGACCTCCAAAACCCACACCAATTCTCAGTCACTGGCGATCTGCTTCTTTACAACAAGTGGTCCTTGGGAGGTGAGTTGAGGCCTTCCTTACTTGGTCTGAAGCACCTGAATTACCTTGACTTGAGCATGAACAACTTTGGAGGACTTCGCATCCCCGAATTCGTGGGCTCATTCCGTCAGCTCAAATATCTTAACCTCTCCAATGCTGGTTTGGGTGGACTGATCCCACACCAGCTTGGGAATCTATCGAGCCTCCAATATCTTGATCTCTACAATGGTTTTGATCTCAGCATTGATAATGCCCTCTGGATTTCTCATCTTTCTTCCCTACGATATCTGAATATGACGGGTGTGGAATACGGAGATGGTGCTCACTGGCTGCAAGCACTAAACATGCTCCCTTCTATTGTTGAGGTATGCTTATCCTCTTGTGACATCAGCACCATTCTGCTCTCTCTTCCACGTGAATTTTACTTCACTTTCTGTTCTTGATCTTTCTAATAATCACCTGAATTCGACGATACCTGGTTGGTTGTTCGAGATAAGTAGCCTTGAGCACGTTGATCTCAGTGAAAATCTTATTTGGGGCATCATTCCGCCTGCAATTAACAATCTTGCTTCGCTCAAGTTTCTTGATTTATCCGGTAATCAGTTTCTTGAAGGCAAAATTCCCGTTGCACTTGGGGGTCTGTGTAAGCTGAAGCATTTGGGATTGTCAGGCATTAATATCAGCAAAAATTTGCATGAACTTGATGAAGTTTTTAGTGGATGCATCAAAAACGGCTTACAGACTCTGTATATGTGGGACACCCAGCTTAGCGGTTATTTGCCAGACTGCTTGGGGGACTTCAGAAAGCTCAAATCTCTCCATTTGGGTTCCAACTCAATTTCTGGTCCTATTCCTGCATCCATTGGAAGACTGTCGGCACTTCAAGATTTGGATCTTTGGAATAATAAATTGAATGGGACTATCCCAGAAAATCTTGGAAGGCTTACGAAGCTAGTTTCATTAGACCTCAGCTCGAACTTTTTGGAGGGTGTCATGTCTGAAGAACGGTTTGCCAATTTCACCAAACTGAATTATCTATTTCTGTCACAAAATCAATTAATTCTGAATCTGACGTCTGATTGGAGTCCCCCCTTTCAGCTTCAGGTGTTAGATATTGGTTCTTGCAAGCTGGGACCACAATTCCCAACATGGCTCCGGATGCAAGAAAATATTACATTTCTAAATATGTCTAGCACCGAAATTTCAGGCACTCTGCCAGATTGGTTTTGGAGGTCATTTTCTCGGCATATATATCACTTAGATATTTCCAACAATGGAATCGGAGGCAACGTACCTGATCTAATAGACTTCATCAACCTTCAATATTTTATATTGAGTTCTAACTACTTTGGGGGTCCTTTGCCAAATTTTTATTCTTCCAAATGAGGCATACTTTTGCTAATGCCTGGATGAATCACTCCTGAAAATGAGTTGTTTGATAGGTCTACCATAAGCATAACTCGTTAGTCAGTAAAGCCCACGGCAGGTGCTGCTCTTAGTAAAGCAAGCATTAGTAGTATCGAGCTCGGTACTCGGTTGAGGGCTAGTCTTGTATTTCGACGGTCTTTTATTACTTTGATTTTTTGATTCAAAACTGAAATTCCCTTGTCTCTTTGTCAGCTCGGATGTCCGGTACTTGATCTTTCAAAAAACCACTTGCTAGGTGAGCTCCCTGATTGTTGGAACTCATATGCCTTTATCTCTACCTTTATCATGGATTTTTCAAGCAATAGTCTATCTGGAAGCATTCCTCCATCAATCTGTTTATTACCATATCTCGAGTCATTGCATTTGAGTAATAATAATCGATCAGGAGGACTCCCTTTATCCCTGAAAGGTTGTAGGAGCTTAGTTACTCTTGATCTTGGACAGAATGGATTCAGTGGTGTGATACCTACTTGGATAGGAGAAAGTTTGTTGTCATTGAAGATCCTTCGCTTGCGATCAAACAAGCTTGTTGGAAATATTCCTCCTAACTTATCAACACTAAGTGCTCCTCAAATCCTAGATCTTGCTAATAACAATTTATCAGAAATCATTCCTTCAGGCTTTGGGAACTTCACCGCCATGAAAGTGTTACGGAAGACATATGGGCCCATTTTAAGTTATTATAAACACTATGAAAATTTGCAAGTGACCATAAAAGGAACAGACATTGAGTATGCCATATTCCTTTCACTTGTGATCGCTATGGACCTTTCAGACAATAACTTGTCTGGTAAGATACCAGAAGAACTTACCAACCTTTTTGGACTCGTGAGCTTAAATTTGTCTGGAAATCATCTAACAGGAGAGATCCCAGAAAAGATCGGTGCACTGCGACAACTGGAGTCACTCGACTTATCAAGAAACAACCTTTTCGGTGGAATTCCTTCAAGCATGATTTTCCTAACATTTTTGAGTTACTTGAACTTGTCATATAATAACTTCTCAGGAAGAGTTCCAACAGGTAATCAGCTTCAAACCTTCACAGACCCGTCTATCTATGCTGGTAATCCTAGTCTTTGTGGGTTCCCATTAACTCAAAAATGCAAAGATGCCGAGACAAACGAAGTTCCAAATGCTCCTGAAGGGGATGAACAAAATGACAATGCCATGAATGAAGACGGATCTGAAATGAAGTGGTTGTATATGAGTATGGGGCTAAGATACGCCATAGGTTTATGGGCTATTTTTGGTCCATTGTTATTCAACAGGAAATGGAGAGAAGCCTATTTTCAACTTATAGATTATGTTTATGATATGGTATATGCCGCCCTTGCAGTGATTTTCACCAGGTTTAAAGAGCACATCATTGCAGCATGACTGTTTGTCACGTTGAATTGTGTCTGCAAAAACTTTTTTCTTTTTTTATTTTTTTCTTTAAGTGCTTGTAGAAAATTTCAGAATGAATGATCTGTACTCAAAATCTAGTTTTACACAACAAACCTTGTGCCTGAACTACTCTAATAAAATAACTAGTTTCATACTAATTCACTTAGTTTATCAAGAGAGAATTGCTGATTAGGGTTTGAGGGTCAAGTCATGTTATCATGCTTAAATTATTTGAGCTTCGAGGACTAAACTCATGTGAATGATCTAAGCAGACTAAGCGTAAGCTTATTTGAATTTCTCAAAAGATTGCTCACATAGGTGCAACAGATTATGCATAAGTTATTTAATTAGCCAATTTAAGGAGTTAGTGCTTTGCTTATGCTCAATATGTTATAAAGTTAGGTTTATCTCAAAGCTTTGCTCCCATCTATGAGCACACAAGCTTTTCATCTTTTACACACCGTGAGTTGTCACACATGACATGTCGTCTTCCCAAAAAAAAAAAAAAGGATAGGTTAACTCATTGATTTGGCATCTTGAATGAAGCAACTTTTGAAAAATTTCTCTACTCCGTCCATTATTGTAAAATAAATGAAATGGTATAAAATTATCCCATTGGGATTTTTTGGGAGCAGCCTTTTGAGGTTAAACAAATCTGGTAGCTGTCATTATCAATATTCTGGTTATGAATTTATTGATTTAGGAAAAAAAAAATTGATGCTAATGCAACCTTAATGATCACCTGTTCATTAAGTAAGAAACATATTAATGAGTAATTATTTAGCTTCAGACTGCACCTCCTTTTGGGAGTGTATGTAACAAACAACTTGCTACAATAATTTTTCATTGCATAGTCCATTTAATTCTGAATGCCAGCAGCATCTTACAACTATTACGCATGCTAAGGAAGTGTTGTGCTACAAGAAGACTTTAAGATGCTACATTCCTGGAGGTTGCCAACTTGAGTTGCATGGACTAAACAGTTCTTGGCAACTGCACTCGAGGGCAATCCCGAGGTGCATGGCCCAGAGGGCCCCTGCTCAGGAGCATCCAGGTTCGAAGAAGAGTGACCCAGATTGCTGCCATATCTCATTAATCTCAGTGGGCGGACAGCCGGTGCTGGACCCAGATCACTACTTATCTGAAACGAGAAAAGCATTTACTAAGAACTGCGAACAACAGCTATTTTGTTGCCCAGGCTTCTACCTCGGTTGATATCTTAGCGAACATATTGATTTGTATCGGCATCGGATAGTCCATGACGCAGTGAAAGGTGTAAGGTTTTGGATTAACAAACGTCAAATCCAAAAAATCTGGAATCGGCCAGGAAAAAAAGAAAAATTCTCTTTAGAGTTGTTCCAATTGAATGACGGCCAAAAGTCCTTCCAAGAGCTAAAAGATGCCTTTATATAGGCTACAACATACAACCTAACCCTGACAGCAAAAAAAAATTACGAAAATACCCTTGTGCAGAATAATAAAAAATCCATAAAACAAGAGCAGAAATATAAAACTAAGCTGCTGCCATGATCTTCCGGCCTTCCTTCTTGGCTTTCTTTAAATCCAAACGCCCCATATAATCCATAGCTAACTGTTCTACATCGGTTCCCTCCACTGAAAACAACTCACCCTCAAGTTAATGTCTGGATATAGAGGCTCCTCCTAGCAATGATACAGCTCATATAGATCCGCAATATTGAATGTCTTCAAAATCTCCATATCTTAACACTACAAAAGAAAGCATATCTTAAAGCGTTAGTAGATTACCTACCAACGCCCCCCAAAGCGTGGGTAAAACGTCGGGCAGGTGGGGGTTGGCTCAGTTTACGCCGACGCTTTAAGAAAACGTTGGCCATGCATGCCGACGCTTTTAAGCATCGTTCATCTGCGAGGTAACCGACGCTTAAAAGCGTCGGCCAACTTGAACCCACGCTTCAACTAGGCCGACGCTTACAAGCGTCGGTTATGGGACCTTGCCCGACGCTATAAAGCGTCATTAAAGGCGTGCCATTGCCAACGCTTAAAAATGACGGCAATAGGATTTTTTTTTAAAAAAAAATTCGTAAAAGCAATTTTTAATACTCTGTATACATTAAATTCCAACAAAACAAATACACTAAATCACATGGATAACAAAATGCACGTCACAAACAAGAACTTTTTATTCAAAACAAAATATTCATATTATCATATTTGATTACATTGTACTTCAAAAACACACTAAAAACATACATCTCAAATTCCTAAGTAAACAATCTACGATGTATCAAGGGTCGACGGCATCATCATCTCTATGAGTAGATGAAGTATCAACAACCTACAAGAAAAAAAAATACTTTAGAAATTAAGAATACGAAAGTCATCACGCTCATACAAGAATACATTATAATTATGTAAAATATTCAAATAGATTTAGCTATATACCGGAGGAGCAAATCTCTGCAAAAAAGATGAAATATGGTCAAGCTGATCCTGCAAAGATTGTATCTTCAACTCTTGGCTCTGCTTCAACTGCGCCATATCAGTCATATGACTCTGCCTCATCTCCTCTATCCTTGTCTCATATGACTGCTTTATCTGTGCCATTTCTGTCTTCAAACTACAAACCTCTGCAGTGCTAGTACCTTGTCTGTTATCTTGGGTATATCGGCTCACTACAGATAGCTGAGTGGGGGTAACTCTGACACCGTAACCCCTCATGCGACCATAACGTTCTGGGCCCATCAATTCGGCATAGACCTGAGCCTCGACGCGACTGGCCGCGTCGGATGATGATGACTCCCGACGCGCTCTAAAATAAGAGTTATAGCTCTTTCCTATATCCCTCTCTCAAAAAAAACAGTCACATTAATATTTTAAAAGAAGTAAAATTAATAAAAAAATTGTGAACAAATAAAAAATGAATACATACAACTATATCTCTCGACTCGTTCCGGACAAAGCTGCCATCTCGGTGAGTGTGGGTCATCTTATAAAACTCTACCTCACCAGGCTCCCTTCCATGCTCTACTATCTACACATACGGAAAGTATATTGGCAAACTATATATCATGATATGTGTTATATGTTAGTAGAGTTTCAATTAGTTTCAAAAAAACTTACGAATTCATTTCTACGTCTCGCATAACTTTTCGAGCCTGAAGTGTGAGGAACTGCTTGAGATGCTCGTGCAGCTCTACCAATATTAGAATGTCTGCCAAAATAAAAGCACACAGTATAATATGATTCAATGTATATATTTGCAATCCATATTAATAATAAACATAATATAAGATATTGAAACAATATACGTAACCTGTCCTCTTTCAGAAAACCAGTAGTGAACAAGCTTCCTCCACTGCTGAGGGTATACATCAGAAGGAGTCACACGAGCAACCTTCTCCTCTGTCATACCCTCGCGCTTGAACTCCGTCTTCAATTTTGCTTTATATTCTTTCCATTTATGGTTGAGGAACTTTAGCACCCAATCATGGCTCTCTGGAGGGAGTACAAACTTACCCTACAACAAGATACAAAATGTTATAATAATATTAAATTATGGTAGTAAGCATAGTAACATTCAGGAGGTGTCAAATTAGAAAGAATAAATTCAATTCATTACCTCTGTAAGTCTAAGAAGCTCAACCTTATACGAAAGAAGCATGTCATTCCACTTCGTATAGTTGAGCGGACACAGCTGACCCTTGCGTGCAACCGATCCTAAAAAGCTTGATAGAACACTTCCAGCTCTATTGATGGGCTGCCCTAATTCGTTGCATCGAATGATGATCTTCTCACCCGGAGGAAGCTTCCACACATCCTTTGCTTGAGTGGGTCCCCGTCTCGTCCTCACCGTCCCTTGTCCATCTATTAAAATTAAATAAAATATCTTAAAAAGTTGAAGACAAATATGAACATAAAATATGAACTTTAAATCGAATTACCCTGTATTCGGAGCTCATCCTCCGGGCAATCAGCAGGAGGCTCGCGCTGAGATCCTGACTTGTGCTGCTAGTGCTCACATGGCTGCTGGGACTGCAGGGACTGATCAGAAGTAGATCTCACCTGAGAATGTTGGAACTCCACATCTCTAAATTGTCTCCCTCGGGGTATATTGTTATATGATATACACAAAAAAAATCAATATTTGGTTAAATGATAAATTTATACTAAATAAAGTGCTAATAAAAGAGAATATAATAACTCATTCAACGTATAATTGATAAATTTTACTTACCATTATGAAACTACATTATCATTCAACATCCATCCTAATCAAAGTCGTTGGCGCATTTACTTCATCAGTCGGCACAACATTATAAGGCATACACTGAGTATAAGTATCATCGTCCTTCTCTTCCAACCTTTTTCACATATCATACAAGTCCCTAGGTTTCGTCTTAATAACAAGAGACCAATTTTTATCTTTTGAGTCTTGCACAAAAAACACTTGTCGAGCTTGAGATGAAAAAACAAATGGATCATCTTTCAATAACACACCAGTATGTATCAACCTTGAAAAATTTACAAGTGTGAATCTATTTATGTCTTGCCTCAAACCTCTAGGTGAGTTTATATCCACCCAATCACATCGAAATAATACTACCTTAAACTTTCCATAATAATCTAGCTCATAAATATCTGTTAGAGCACCATAATAATTTTTTCCATCCGCCTCAACCATAACCCCACTATTTTGGATTTTTTTAAATTTCTCACGCTCTTTAGTATGAAATTTAAAACCATTTATAAATTTCAGAAGATATTTTGCCTTGCAAATTTATATATCTAACTGGAATGCTACTTCTTGTATCAATGTCCATATAAATCTAAAAGACGCAACATTTCAGACTTTCAGCAATGTATGCCTTATGTTGTAAAATCATAACAGAGAGTTTTTCACTTTGTACCATTGTGTGAACTTTATGTTTGTTATATGCACTAAAATTCTTCCTTAAGTTACATAGTTATGCCAAACTGACGATTATTTGCAGTAAGATGGGAAACAGAATTGTTAGAAGTTCAACATCAGGGTCATCATTTATCACAAATGTGCAGGGAATGGGTATGAACTGGAAACTTATTATGCTTAATCTACCAGAGAAGAGTGGTAACCAATGGTCATTTTATGTTTTAACAGGGCAGCTTATGCGCTCAACCCAAAAGATCAGAAGTTCACTTCTAGAACATATACTCCCAGGACTTCACCAAGTGAAGCAAAAGACAGTCCTGAGAACATTGAGGAGAGAATCAAACGTTTATCTAAAACTTTGGCAGACAAGGTAGAATTCTCAAATCTTTATTTTGTGCATGCTCACGTACATGTTTGTGATCTCTGACTAGTTGCTAACCCCTGGAAAAAATGGGTTACAGGCCCTGGTTTCAAAACTTCCAGATCGTGGAGATAGAATACGCAAATAGATAGCTGAATTAAATCAACAGATCTGTACAATTAGAGAATCACCACTTGACAAGTCAATAGAAAGGAAGGAACTAGAAGTAATTAATGTAGATGATCTTAGTGAGGGGATGGAAAGGATCTTATCTCTTTAAGTGTTACTGACATGCTTTTACATATTCAAGTTATTTGAGTAATGACTCTTTTGATCAACTGATGTCCACCCATGTAAAGTGATGTATTGCTTTCAGAAAATACCAATAGTTCACTAGTGTCTTCTCTTGCTTTGACCTAAAATCAAACCTTAATTATCTAAAACAAAGTGAAATGATTGAATTAGTTATGTGCTCTCAAAGTAAACCAAAACATGTTGATAACATAACTTTTCTTCATAGATTAACCATTCTTTTCTTTTCTTCATTTAATCGGAGAGCAGAATGTGTAAGAAATGATCGAAGTCATTTCTACTCAATCAATAATCTCACCTAACTTTGACAATCCGTAGTTTTAATTGTTTAGAATAGTTTAGCAGGTTTGATGCAATGTATTACAGTCGATGATTACATGAATAACAGAACAATTAATCAAAAAAAAATAAATAGAAAGATCCAAGATGTAATCAGAGAGAAGGGAGACATGAAGTGCTATCGCCATTCACCAACCCAAGAAATTAAAAATTTCCTAACAGGGCGGCCAGTCTATTCATTTCACATGTAGCCCAAAAACATTACGTGTGGGAAATTGTCACGCCCCGAGCCCGAGGCGCGGCAGACGCCGCACGCCCGCACGGCGAGCCGCACGGGCGCGCAAGGCAGCAGATTATATCAAAGCAGATACAACTATTCAAAGATGACATAATTATTTAAATTGTTCAAAAGCGGACTCACAAAACTCCAAAATAACATATGCCAACATAATTCAAATGTCCAAACTAAACTAACTAAAATGCCAATAACTGAAGAATCATCGGAAACTCTAACGCACTCCCCAATCCCGTGCGATCAAGCCTCTGGATATGAAAAATGGAGAAAACAAAATAATGAGCTACACTAGCCCAGTAAGCAACAAAATACCCCAGAGCGGGGTCAGAGCATATCAGATCAAAATACAGGATAATGTCTGGAATAAATCATAAATAACATCGTTTTGTTGTTTTCAAAACTTATTATCATTTTTCCAAAAACTCTTATACCAGAATCTCAACATATTAGGCTACGGCCACGTAACCCAGTGGCATGGGTTGCACAGAGTGCCAGAAACCACTATTGTTAATCACCGGTGGAAACGGTGTCCAGAAACCACTATTCTAATCACCGGTGGCGCGGTGTCGAAACCGGTTCCTCACAGATTATAAGTCGATAGGTCCAACGTATAATCCCCATTGGCGGGGCCAGAACAGAACAGAACAGATCATAGCCACGCTGAGAATATATATATATATAAACAGATTTCATAAATTTTTCAGTCATAGTTTACGGATTTCAGAGTAAAATTTTCAAATGAAATTTAACATGCCAGACCCATTTTACTAAATACAAAACATATTTCAGAATTTAAACTATGTATTTGAAAATCACACTTGAAGTATTAAGTTTCTTACTTCTTCTCGCTTGATTCCTACTTCAGGTAGATGGATCAGGTTCACCTGTTTAAATTTAATTAATCCTTGTTAATTCCAGAACTAAGCAAAATCCAGAAATAATTCTATTGGACACAGCCCAACAGGGCCTAGAATTGGCCCATAATGGGCATGGCCCTATAGGGCCCATATCGGATACGGCCCAATGGGCCCACATAGACTTAGCTAACTAGGGACCCCAATGTTGGCTTCTAATTGTACCTGTATATAATAAAATTTATTGCAGGGACTAATACTTAATTACAGGGTACTGTTCTATAATAAAACTTGAGTGAGGGGACTAAATAAATATTGTTGG